>NW_010973436.1:212877-216772 GCF_000737465.1 Haliaeetus leucocephalus
TGACCTTTAAAGGTCCCTTCCAGCCCAAATCACCCTAGGATTCTATGATCCTGGAAAAAACCCACTGTCCATTTTTTCTTGGCTCATGCTGACAGAGCTTGCAGCAGCAAGGCAAGACCGTGCCTGAGCCAGCTCCTTCTCCTCTTCCAGAAAAATGAAGAAACCCCGCCAAAAAACCTACTGCCTTCTGCATCATGAAACTCAGGAGGCAGCTGTCGAGAGCCCAGACTCTGCATCTGGAGGCAGAATGACCAGTCAGCACAAGAAGCCACGTCCACCTCCCATCCCATCCTAGCCCTGCCAGACCCCACACAAGGGGCATGTCCAGAGTTACTTGGGAGAGGCAGGTGCCAGACTGGTGAAAATGCATCAGAACAAGATCTTCTTGCTTCTTCCTCAGCATCTCCACCAGCATCTCTCTTCTCTACCTCCCCAGCAACCCTTGGAGACCTCACAGGACCTGGAAATGCCACCTCCCCTCCCAGGCTCAGGCACCCAAGCGCATCCTGCCAAGATGGGTCAGCTGGCCAGCAGAGAGGACAGTGGCTCCCCAGGGACAGGTGGGAGCAGGTGCTTAGCTCTGCGGTCCTCCGAGCTGCTGTCGGGATGTGCCTCCACTGGCAGCACTGTCGGAGAGCTGGCCACCTGCCACGGCATCCATCATCCTACCTGATGCCACATACGAGGTTGATATGGTTTCCTCTTGCAGCATTGATTCAAACCACATTCTGAGCAGGGCTTAAGCGCAGGATGCTGCCCCAGTCCCCCACACCATGTAGGTCCGACACCCCAGCACCCAGTCTCTGCAGCTCCGCTCCCTTGGAAGGCTCTCTAATGCGGGTGAAAGATGTGCGATGTTAAATCAAGCAGCAAATGCTCTCTTTTTCTAAACACATCCTGCACTGATGGGTTTTGAGCCCCAGCACCTGTTGAGGGGCTCTTGATGCCCTCAAGTCTCACCCTCATCACCCCCAGACTGGGGAAAAGGCAGCTAAAAGCCCACCAGGTTCAGGTTAAAACCAAAACTAGATGTGTTTTACAGCCTTTCACCCCTCCTTGCACATAGGACTTCAAGCTTCAGCTCCCAACAGCCAGGGAAAGAAAAAATGAGCCCTAAAAAATAAAAACCCCAGCCAGGTCACCCAGGAGGAGTCATCCCCTGAGTCGTTGCTGCCTTCAGCACAGCCCTTGCCAAGTATGGCCACAGCTCTGGGCTGCTGTAGAAAACCACCCAACCTTCCAGATAACTGGATTCCATTTTTCAGCCAGGTGCAGCTAAAAATCTTGGAAGACGAGGATAGTGCCAAGACACCCAAAGCAGCTCCAGCCCCAGTGTCAGCATCACTCTGCAGGCTGGGGAGCATCACCTGCACCCACAGAGATTTCTTGGGAGATCTTTCCAACAACACCAAATCTGATACTTTCCAGTTCAGGTTATTCCCCTCCCCAAAGCCCAAATCACAGCTATTTCCCCTTCTAATGCTCCCATTACATCACCTTAAAGCCAGACGGCTCAAAGACTTCTCATAGAGTTCCTGTTGAGTTGGGATTTTCTGTGTGTCATGTTATTTAGCTGTCCCCAAAGTGTCCTTATTTACAGGATGTTTTCTCGAAGGTCAGTGCCTCTTTTTTGTGTGCATCTGCCACAAAACCTGAACTTCCCCAGTAACTTCACAGACAGAGGTAAAACTGCAGCAGAGACTGAGCTCCTTGCTCAGCACCCTGAGCCTGACTGCCCTGCAACAGTGTTAAACACCCCACCGCAGACCTCCTGATGCACCAGCAGACCTTGAAGCCAGCTTCAGCCCCCGTACAGAGAGCTTCCCTTGAGAGCTGCTGTAATTCCTGGATGTCACTTTTGCCTACACCAGCAATACTGGCTAAGCAGAAAGTCTTGGTGCACAGGTCTTGCAGGTAGGGTCTTGCACACAGCAAAATTGCCAGGTATGAAGCGTTTACTTGCAGAGGCAGGAACCCCACAGAAGCCCATGCTGAGCCCCAACTGCTGCAGACATGACTGGGAGAAGAGGAAGCACGTGTGGGAAGGGGAGCTGGGCTGGCAAAAGAGCTGTTGCAAGAGGATGAGGACCATCCCCAGTGATTTCCAGCCCTGTGCAGGTGAAACAGCCCAGCAGGTTTGGGATAAAGCTCCATCACCCTTTAAAGCTTATTTGTTTTTTTTAAAAGGTGCTAAATTACTTTTCCATTTTGAATGCAGCCTGTGTTGCTATTAACAGGCTAGCAGCGCATGGCAGGCCTAGAGCAGGACTAGCCTACCTGTGGCACTGCCACCTCCCACCCCGACATGGGACTGCCAAAAAGGGCCATTAAACATGCAAACAGCGGGGATGAAGTCACCCCATAAAAGGATTGGTGCTTAGGGTCACTGTCCCAGAGCCACAGAGCTCCCCATCCCCCAAGGCTGGCGTGGGTCTGCTGGGTGAACCAGCATAAGACCTGAGCACTGAGTGGTGACTGCCAGCAAAATAGCTCAAAAGAAGGAGCACCATCATCTCCTGGGTGAAAAGCATTTTAGGGTGTCCTCCCTCTGCCCCTGGGGCACTTCAGGAAGGATGTTTTTGTCCCTGCAACACTTGGCACCAAGGGAAACCCTCCCAGGGAGCACAGCTGCAGCACAACGAAGCCTCCAAATTAGCTGCAAAATCACCTTTGACAGCCCAGCAGCTTCCAGTGCCCCGAGTGAACAGAAGTAACTCACTTCACTTTGGAGCCGAGGCACCGACCGAAGCAACATGCACAGACAAGGGGGCCACAGGGGAACCGGGACAGCCAGAGGATCCGCATCCAACTCCCTCCATGAAACCCCCCGGAGCGTCAGCTCAAACCTGCCCCTTTGAGATCTGCCTGCCAGTGGCTCCAACCTTGCAGCATCGCACTGGGAAAGGGTGAGAACAGCCCAAAAAGCAAGAAGGGAGACTCCCCCAAGCACCCCTATGGGTGAAACCATACCCTGGGTTTTGGGATCCAGGGCCCCCAGCTCCTGCTGTGGTGTCAGATCCAGGGACCCCGTGGACGCGGCGGCACAGCCGGGGGGAGAGGCCGGCGTTGAAGGGTCTCCAAGGCAGGTGTTGCTGCCCCGTTCGGGTGCACAGCTCGTGCCGCCGTAGCAGCACCCCAGCACCCACGAAACGCTGCTGTCAGTGGGTGATGGCCGAGGAAGGAACGGAGGTCGCAAGGCAAATAACCGCCTACACCGACCACCGAGCAAAAAACCCTCGCGGCACCGCGCCTGGCCGCGTCCTCCCGAGGCCCCACCTGCACGTCCCTCAGCGGCGGCAGGGCCCGGCAATGACAAAGCGCCTGCTGCGACGGGGACGGGGGCAGGAGTTTCCCCCGGCTCCCGGGGCCCGAGCACCCGCAACCCTGGGCAGCGGCAGCCACCCACGGGGACCGGCCGCTGCCCCGAAACCGGCAGCTCCCCAGCAGCAGAGCCCCGGCCGGGAGGGGCAAGGCGGGTGCCGGATCCTGCCCGGGGCCTGCTCCGGCTGCGGCCCCCCGAGCCGCCACGCTCGGCACCGGGGATGCGGGGCGCAAACGCCGGGTTTGCCCGGGCTCTCCCGGTGCTGCCGGGCCTGCAACCCTGCACCGCGCCCCACAGCCTGCCCCCCCCCCGACCCCCAAATGCATTTCCGGTCTGGGGTGCAATAGGGCGGAGCAATTCCGGGAAGCAACCAGGGGGGTGCAGGACTGGGGTGCAACGAGGAAGAACGCAAGACGGGGGTGCAAGATGGGTGCAACGGGGGGGGGGTGCCAGACTTGGCAGCAACGAGGCGGGGTGCAATGCGGGTGCAACGGGGGGCGCAAGGAGCAGGGGTGCAACCCGGGGGTGGGTGCAGAGCCGAGCCCCGGGGCCGCGCTGGGGCCGTGCCGGGGC
>NW_010973436.1:217019-472116 GCF_000737465.1 Haliaeetus leucocephalus
GCACCCCCTGCACCCAGCACCCCCTGCACCCTGCACCCCCTGCACCCCGGGCACCCTGCACCCCTGCACGTTGCACCCCCAGCACCCAGCACTTCTGCATCCCGGTACCCCGCACACCCTGCACCCAGCACCCCTCCACCCCCAGCACCCCTGCACCTTGCGCCCCCAGTTCCCCTGCACCGATCACCCCCTACACCCTGCACCCCTGCACCCTCAGTACCCCAGGACTTTTGCAGCTCCAGCACCATTGCACCCTGGACCCCTGCACCATGCACACCCAGACCCCTGTGCCCTGCAGCCCCCCCACCCAGCAGCTCCAACACGCCTTGCACCCCTGGCACACCTGCACACCCTGCACCCCCAGTACCCCTGCAGCCTGCACCAAAACCATCCCTGCTCCCGGCACCTCTGCACCCAGCACCCACTGCACCCTGCACCCCCAATACCCCTGCACCCTGCACCACTGCACCCTGCACTGGCCCCGCACCCGGCAGCCCTTGACCTTCCTGAGTCCTGCACCTTCCACACCCAGCCTCCCCCACCCCCCGATTAGCCCCTCTGCTCTTTTGCACCCAGTAACCCCTGCACCACGCAGCACGTGTCTGGCACCCTGCATGGGCTGGCGTGTATCCTGCACTCTGGGACAGAGCCTCTGCAGCAGCTGGCACCTGCCCCCTCCAACTATGCCAGCTGCACCCATGCAATCCTGCACCCTGACAAGTCTTTTCCCCTGGACCCCAGCTCCCCCATGTGCCTGGGGGTCCCACAGGGCTCGCCGGTGCACGCAGCAGGCCAGCCCATAGGGCTGCTCCCCTGCCCTCCAGCCCCTCTGCAGGCCACGCCATGGTCCACCTGTTATCACCTGCCTGAGATATGGCCATGGCAGGAGAAAAAGTGCCTGGCCAGGGGCCAAGGCAGTTTGGGTGGTGCAGCAGGAACCACCCCTCTGCCATGGGTGCCCCTTCCTCAGGGCTGGTGAAAGTGGCCGTGCGGAAGTGCTAGGTGCTCCCAAAGGACCATGTGGCAGCGTGACACCGGTGGTGGCAAGGGTGAGGTCCCAGCAGGGACCCCAGGTCCCGAGGCTCAGGGGACACTAACGGGTGGGATGAGGGTGACCTGGAGGTCCAGCCCCATGAGAAGTGCACCGTGGTGTGAGGGGACCTCATGGGCACAAAGGGGACCTTGTCCACCTGCTGTTTTCTTTTCAGTGATGGGACAGTCACTGGTTTTGTGGATTTGGAGGCTGGGCTTTGACCTGGCACTTTGCCCTCGGGCCTCAGTTTCCCCAGGTAATGGGCTGCACGTGCTTTCATATTTTTACCCTTTGATTTCTCAAGACAAGACCTCTGCAGAGCCAGGACTCCAGAGAGATGTCACAAGAGCTGATGAGCACTTTTCCATATGCAGAATGAGACAAAATTCAAAGGCACAACTTTCTCAAGGGATGTTTCTGTAAGACGTTTATACAACCTGCTGCAACACCAGCCTTTAGAGATCAGGTTGGGCCCTGCAGCCTCAAAACCCCCTCATTCTCTTGCTTAGCCAGTTGCAAGGGGATGCCAAGCTGCTCCTGCACTCTAGGTACTTGTGCTGGTTGTGCTTTCACTCTGCCTTGCCCTGCCACCTTGATGCTGAGTGCTCAGGGCAGTCCGCTGCTGGCTGCCCTGGCCAGCTGTGCGATGCCAACCAGGCTCATTTACATCCAGGCTGGATTTGAGCCAGTCCTAAAGTGAGGGCTGATACACAGGGGCATTTGCAATTCCCTTACACTGGGGTGAAGAGGCAGGACCTTTATTCTAGCAGTTGTTAGGGAAAGCCCACATGCAGAGGAGGTTGCTCACGCTCCCATGAGACATGAGGATGCTGAATTCACTGGTGGGGCTGCCTGGCTGCCTGAGACAAAAGTGTGCACACAGAAAATAGAGAAACTGAGCTGTGGTTGGCTCTGCCTCACAGTGGGTGTCTCAGAGCCTATAACAATTAATGGTGGGAAAGAGTTTCCATCATGTACTGTAAGTCACTGGGAAGCTGCCTTTGTTTTCAGAGACAAAAAACATTTTGCTTTCAGAGATGCTGCAGACTGCTAAAGATCCTCATGCTCTCAAAGGGAGGCCTAAGGAAACAGGAATATCACTGCTTTCTGTAATTACTCCATTGTAGCTCCTCCTCATACCAGTGAAAAATTCATCGTCCCCCGATTCTTGTGTGTAATTTCTGCCTGAAGATGGCTTTTTTTTTAACAGATTCCAGCCCAGGGAATGTCTCCCTGCACCAGTTTGGGGCTTCCCACCCAAAATGCCTGTGGAACTCAAGTTGTTAGCAGAGATTGCCTCCTGATAGCACGTGTGTTACTGCAGTCCCTGCCAGACAAACTGTCCATCCAATGCTCAAACAAAACACACCCCTCACAGCAGAGATGGGAGCTGGGCGAGTCCATCCCCATGAGGGGAGAGACATGAGCAAATGAGAAAAAAAGACCCTTTTCATGTACCGGCCTCCCCTCTGCTCATCACCATTTCCCTTATCCCCATCAAGGGAAGGGACTCACACCAGCCCTGGCAGGTTTGGAAACATCTGGTTGTTTCCTGCTGCTTTGAACCAGAGGAGCCCAAGCTCTGCTCCCTGCAGAGGAGCCGTGGCGATACATGCAGGGATGCACAAGCTGGATCTGGTCCGCATGGCTGCATCTCTACAGTGTTGTTGCCCCTGCTGTCACCCCATGCTCTCCATGCCAGGAGTGTGGGACTGGGCAGAGCATCTTGTGCAAGAGCCAGCACCACTCCAGGACCTCTCCAGACAAGAGCATATTTGAAATTCCCTGAAGGTTTTGATGTGGTTGCTCAACCAAGTTCCTTAAAGAAACTGAATTGTCAGGGCTGTGCCCGTCCTAATGTGGGTAACAGATGGCTCATTCTCCATGTTCCCCTGTCTCATGGTTTAACCACTGGATTACCAAAGACCAGCACGAACAGATGCCAATCCCATACCCCACAGTGTCACTGGTGCTCCCAGCCACCAGGTCAGCCTGTCCCTCTGGTGCTGGGTAAGGTGCTGCTGGGTGGAACTCATCCTCTGCGGGGTCCCACCTGCTCCCAGTGCTCTCACGGGGCCTCTGTGAGCTCCTGGGACCCCAGTGCTGTCCTTGAAATGTCAAAGCATGCCTTGAAATTTCTCCTTTTTGGGTGATGGCTTGGTCATTGATTACTTGGAGTCCGTGAGAATGCTGTTGGAGACTCGTCTGTGGTTACATTGCTCATCTGAGTGGAGAGCTGTTATTGCATACCCAAACCGCTAGATTTTGGCACATCCTACCCCAATGCCCTGCTCTTCCAAGAAGCTGGCCGCAGCGGTGCCCTGCTGCAGCCTGCTGTGGTGTGCTATGTTAGATGGGGACACCATGCAACCCACTGGCACTCTCCATCAGCTGCAGAGAATTTGGAGCACCTTGGGTCTCCTTCCCACCAGCAATGCCTGTGCGTGTCGCTACGGTGATGTGCAGCATGTGGCCACCATGTTTTTTTCTCTCATCCTAGGCAACCTCCAGCATGGTGAGTTGTCGCAAGGGTAGGGAAATGGTTTACCAGCCTGGGAAATCCCAGGCCAAAATTACAGTCACGTGGAGAACGGACTTTTCCTGAACCCTGGGCAGGACCTGGCCTCCTGGGGACATGGTTTGCAGGAGTCTGCAGCCCAGGGCCTCCAGTACCAGAGCTCCCTGCCTGGTTGTCTGGGCTGCACCTCCAGCAAAGCACAGAAACACCATGAGAAGGAAAAAGACAGCGGGGTCTATACCAGGTTTTTAAGGGAGGGGAATGAGGAACAGGAGCAATCTTGCCCCTGCTGAAACCCCTGGCCAAGCTCAGGGGCTTAATCTCAGCCCGGGGCATGGGGAGACATGAGATTTTGGAGCAATTCTTTTCCTTTGACTACTAGGCATCCCATGCTCTTTATGGACAGGGTAAAGCAGTTTCTCAGGACATAGGGATAAGCCTGACACAGCCAGACCAGATCAAACACCCTGCTTCACCCCTGACATCAGGTAAGCCGCGGGATGGGGTTTTGCAATAACACAGGCAATAGTCCAGCATAGCCCTGAGGAGTGCTTGGGAAATAAATAGAGACATGGAGAGATACTCAGATAGTGCAGTCGTAATGGCCTGAGAACTGTCTTGAACAGATAGAGCTGGTAGAAATTGAGATTGAAAGACAGGAAAACTGCTTAACTGATCATAATCTGCATCAGACAGCTGAACTGGCAAAACTCCCAGCACCCGGTGGGGAATCTGAGAGGGGGTGACAACACCCCCTGCCCAGCAGCTGGTCCCAGTGCTGCTCCTGCATGCCTTGAGAGACCCTCAATGCAGCTCTTGCTGCAAGCCTGCCCTAACAACTCTCATGTTGATAATAAACTGAAAGCATGAGAAAAATGGTGCATGTCCTGCTGTCCAGGGAGCACAGGAAAATACTGTGCCTTGGTACAGCCTGCAGGCTCTTCAAGTTCCCCTGCCTGATGGCAATGTGGGGAGGAAAGACTTGGGGAGGAGGATGCTGTGGGCCAGCTGAATTAGAGCCTGTCTTAGATGAACTCAAAACTTCTAGCAGTGGCTTCAGAGACACCATCAAAGGCAACAATGTGACATAAAATTAACTGAGCGGCCAAAGTCCTGAGCCATGTTTTGACCTTCAGGGGACTCATGGAGGCTTTGCAGTCTCTCCAAGAGCGCAGGCATGAGGCAGGAGCCCTGCAGAGACCAAGGTTCCCCCTGCAGCAGTTGGCTGGGCAGGCTCAGTGGCATGAGGAAGGATTGACCTGGTGGCAGATATGGGGAGATCGCTCCACTGGGGAGATCCAGACACTGTAGACTGAAGGACGTTACTTCAGATCTGGGTTTTTTCCTGCTGTGGGGTCAGGGAGTGGGTTTATTCCTGGTGCCATGGGAGGGGGCTGTGCTAGCAGAGAGTCTCTCACTGTCTGTTACTTTTCCATCCACTCTCTGAGACATTTCTGCAAAAGGATTTGCTCCTTGCAGCGAGCAGATGCTTAACATGGCTTTATTGTGCTATAGCAAGAGCCCTGGCAAGTACTTTATCCGGAGAGTCTGCAAACACATGAGAACAACTAATAAGGACTACCAGGGCTCAGCAATACATGATAATTTCTGTAATATTGGGTATTTTTGCACAGTGGGACATGCCTGGTCTGCCACTGGGTTTGCTACTTATGCCCAGCGAGATTAAGGAGAAGCAGCTGACTTTGGCCCACTACCCATCCCTGGACAAGGCTGATTCACTTGCTTACTTGCTGCTTTTAGGAGCAAGGAGAGGAGCAGTGAGGATGGGATACTGGGGGGGGATGACACAGGCCAGAGGAACGCCCCTCCTGGACTGATGACAAGTCAGGAGAACTGCAGAGTTAAGGATAAAACTTCTCTTTTCATTCAATCATTTCTCCTCCCAAGAGAGCCACAGAGCCTGAACAACAGGCACTAGGGCAAAACCATTGGGCAGCCATTCAACTGCATTTTGGGGACCCACGGAGTGGTGGAGGGGGATCCATGGACACAGCCCTGATCTGGGGATGCCCGGGGAGCCGAGGCAAGCTCAGACTCTCTCAGCAGGAGGACTGACCCTTTTTTCCCTGGATCTCAACCACCAAGCAGGCCACATCAGGGCTTGTGGGCACAGGCAGGCACGGGCTAGGCAGCCCCCAGCTCCTTATCAGTCCTCGCTGCCCAAGAGTGTGTGCAACACCTGTCAGCTGAAGGCCAGTTTCGAACAGCTTTAAAATATTTTACAGAATATTTCCAACTCCATGCTTTGTGCCAAAATGTTTCTCCCTCTTCTCCCCCCCCCCCGAATTTATCAGTGAATAAACAACCCAGCGAAACCCAAATATTATTTTGTTCTGATTTCAGCAAAAAAACAAGAATGCAAAACCCCCACCCTCATGTAACAAAAGGCCATTGGGAACACATTGCTTGCAAAACTGCAAACGCACTTAGGAACCTGCCTTACTTTAAGGCTGTTGAGAAGGTGTTGGCTGAAGATAGAGAGGAAAGCAAGCCACGTAACGAAGGCAACCAACTGTGCACCTTTTGTACTAAATCATCAAGGTGTATCTTTAGGAAGAAGAGCATTATGGCACAAGTTCGGAGCAAGCCCAGCCCTGCACGCAGCACATCCTCTGCCCACAGACGATACGCAGTCAGGAGAGAGGCTCTGTTTATTTGCAGGGTAATTCTACCAGCTCTGTGTCTAACAGGGTAAACATTTCTGTGCAGCTAAAAGGTAAACTGTGCTCCCGGTGCTCACCCAGCTTCAGTTCCTCTGCACAGCTTGCTCTTCTGGTTGAGGATAAAAAGTTGCATGTTTCAAAAGCCAAAGCTTCTTTCTGTGGGTGAAATCTGCCTCAAGCCAGCAGCAATGGCCACCTCGAGCACCCACTGAATCCCTCATGTGAACCTGCCAAACCTTGCTCATCCCCAGGGTCACAAGGCCACAATCCCCGTGGGTTTTCTTGGCTGTGCTCATCCTGACGGATGCTCATGCTGCTGCTCTGTGGCCCGGTGGCAGCAGGAGGGGTTTTGGTGGAGGTGTCCCCGAGGCTGGTGCAGGAGAGGTCGGGGTGAGGAGCTGGCAGCCCAGTGGGAGCCCTGCACTAGTGGCCTCCTGCCTCCAGCAGCTGGGAAGCGTAGAGAGCTAGTGTGTGATGGAGGAACTGGTACTGCTCGCTTGTCTGGATCATCCCGCCTCTGCAAGGGAAAGGCAGGTCCCACTGACAACCTCACCAAAGCCCACAACCCCATAGCCAGCTCCCTGCTCCTGGGGCACAAATATTCCTGCTTCACCCACCACGTCCAGGTACCTCTGAAACAGGCGCCAGAGCTGCCCAAAGAGTATTTGGGCTCAGAAGCACTGCTGGGCTGTTCAACATGCAGATTAGCAACTGATTTGGCTCTAATTTTTACTGGTTCTTCTTGAAAAGTGGCAAAATGGAGTGTTTCTGGATTTAGTGGCTGAGCTGGAAGGGGCAGACTGGCTGTCAGGTTCAGAGCCACTCTCCTTTCACTCACGTCCTCAGGTCCCCAGAGCTCTAACAGCCCTGACACGAAAACCAGCCTGGCACTGGGGAATCATTTGCTGTTGACAAATCTGCATCTTTCAGCAACTCTTCTGGTTTCTATCAAAAACTGTCCCCATGCCCCTTCATGATGCCCATCCCCACATGCCTCCCACATCCCTCCTCCCAGGCCTGGCACCCAGCAGGACCCTCCAAGGAGCCGCCTGCTCTGAGTACCCACCTGTCTATGCGGAGACGGCACACAATTCCCAGGATATCAACCTCCCCCTTGTCCTTCAGCTGCTGGCACCCAATCCTGGTAGCGATAAAGCAGCCCGTCCGGCCAATGCCTGCGCTGAGGGACAGAGATGGCTGTGCTGAGCACTGACAGTATCCAGTGCCTGGACCTTAATCTGTCCAAGCTGGACATACTCCTGGATTGGTTTGCTGCCATGATTTCTTCCTAGATGGATGCTGGGGTCCTGGTGCTAGCTGCCAGACCAACTTTCTTAGCCAGGCACCAAAAGACATGGGCTGGTGTCATTCTGCCATAGCAAGGAGGTCTTGCTATGTTGCACGGCCCAGCTGAGGCTGCGCTGGAAGCACAAAACCAGTCTGTGCCCCCCATCCCTGCACAATGCAGGGGTCTCTGCAGCCCCTTTACCTCCCCTCCCAGCTGTGCTCTCACCCCAGGCACTGAGCAGTTTGCACTGGGGCAGGCCAGCCTGCGGCATTGCACACCAAGTGTGTTGCATAGAGATGACTGGGTGCTCTGCTCCGCTGTCCCCAAATTCACTCAGCAGTGAGAGAAAATATGCAGAGGCCACCTCTTCCAGGAGGCCTGCCCTGGAAAATAGCTTCACAGCCAAGCCACAGGCCATGCTCAGTGGCAGAGGAAGCAGGAGCCTGAGCTGTGGATCTGCCACAGGTCTGGTGGCTGAGTCCTGACTTTGCAGAACTCTCCTGCTCCCACCTTGCTGTCCGCAGACCGAGGTGCAAACCAGATTTCTTTACGGAGCAGTATGCACTGTGGTAATGCTACCATCCTGATGCCAGGACAGGAGTTGCTGGTTGAACAAGTCTGCTATGGGGATGCCGTGCCCTGGGATTTCTGCACCACAGCAGGACCAGCTTATGAGCATTCACATGTGGGATTTTCCTCTCCAGCATTTGCAGATTGACCCCAAGGTGAAGAACACACATGGGCTTAGGTGAGGGGAAAGCTCTTACCTGCAGTGCACAACGATGGGCCCTGGGATGGCTGCAGCCTGCAGAGTGTCCTCCACCTTGGACACCAAGTGCAGCAGGGGCTTGGCTGACTCGGGTGTCTGCTGGTCCGGCCAGGAAGGGAAGAGGATGTGTTTGACCTGGCGGCATTCACCTTCAAGCTTTTCCAGCACAGAAGAAAGAGAAATCAGGATGTGGGAGCGCAGACTCGCTGGGCTGGGCCAAATGAAGGCATGGAGTCCAGTTCAAGCAGAGGCTGGGCAGCCTCTGCCCATCTCATCTGCTCTCCTCCCAAATCACTCTCTGAGCCTCTGCCAGATGCCCAGGAGAGACCCCTGGGCCAGGAGGACTGGGAGGTGTCCCATCCAAGAAGATGGGAACAGATGCAGAGTGTCCCAATACTGTCCACACAGTCCAGGCAAAGCCAGCAAGATCCTTTTGGCCAGTGTCAGCCCAGGGTGACTACGGAGAGCCTGTGGAGCAGAGCCCAACAGCACAGTGCAAACAACAACGGGCTAGTAGAGAAGGTCTCCCCAGCTGATCCCCTCTCCTCTGCACCTCAGGGCTGGGTTCTGCTCCCTCTCAGCCTCCTCGGGCAGGCAGGAGCTCTGCAGACCCTCCTCTGGCAGGTGGCTCATAAGACCCAGCTCTCCAAGACATGAACCCTCTGCTCTCCTGTCACGCAGCATTTGCCATCCCACTAGAGAGCCTGGGGGTGTCGGGGGCACTGCTGGGCCCTGCTGGTCTCCCCCTCTGACCCCAGGATGGAGCTCAAACCCACCTGGATGGAGAGATCCCGGACCACGTACTCCACATACTCGCTCACCCCCTGCACACGGATGGTGAAGGGGCCGTAGGTGTCCTCCTTCTCAGGCCAGTAGTGGACACATTTCTGAAAGAACAAGGCAGGGTTTGTGGCTGTGGAGATGCCTCAAGGCACCCACTGGATGTTTGAGCTATGCTTTGCTCAGTGCTCTGGGGAAAAGGCATCACTCGAGGAGGTGTGGGGGAACAGGGAAGGGGGATGTGTAGTGATACAGAGGGGAAGCTAAGGAAGGGACAGATCCCTCTTCCCACATCTGCTCCCCCTGCACCCTCTCCCATGCCCTGCCATACGGCTTTCAGACCCCAGGGCTGCATGGCTGTCCCCAGCCCCAGGGGAGCTGTGTCTGGGGCAGTTCACATCCTGCCAGACCCAGAAGGACCCAGCCTGCCAGTGGAGGCAGGCACAGTGATGCTGCGCCAGCTGGGGAGAGAAGGGAGAAAGGACGTGGCCAGGAAAGAGAGGGTGAGTTCCCCCAGGCAGGAGCGGCTTGGATGGGGAGCCAGGGATCCCAGCCAAGGCAGAGGGTGGCTGCCACGCAGGGCACAGTGCTGCCAGCTCTCATCCGAGCCTGGATCCACTGCTGAGAGCTCCCAGCCCAGGAGGAGAGCTGCTCGCAGCCAGAGGACACTGCTGACCATTGCTTCTGCTCCCTCTCCCAGGGGTTGCTTTAATCTCTTTATCCTATTATCCAGCTGGCAAAGTATGCCCAGAGCACAAGAGGCCACGTGAGGAGGAGAAGCTTTGCTGGATGAGGCCAAGGGTACAGCCCTGGGGCTCTCCTCCTCCATGTGTGATTTATTGATAGATTGGGGGACCCTCTGAGAGCAAAGCAGAGAAAGCAAGGAGGTGCTCAGACCACATACTTGGTCTCGCATAACCCTTTACTGTTGTTATTACCCCACCCCACCCTTTGCTCCTGGCTGGGGTGCTGTGCCTGGGCCTGGGGAGGGACAATGGTACCTCTTTGCGCTCCTGGAGCTTGGTTATCATGACGATGAGGGGCGCCTCCTCCTGCCACACCATCTCCCAGAAGTCAGTCACAGTGTTCAGCATGGGTCCCTGGGTGGCAATGTACTCCCGGGGCCGCCCTGCGTAGCCCTGCCGAGCACATGGTACATCAGTGATGCTGGGGGGACACCCTGATGTGTGAGGGAAGCCTGTCTCCAGGCCACTCCAGTCCTCATGGTGCTTTTCTTCCTTTACAGGTGAGAGGCCAGGCCACACAGGCTGTTTCCTACTAAACCTGTCCTTGAAATGCTTTTATAGACCTGATCAGGAACTATCAGACATCTCCACCCTCCCAGTCCCACAATCCAGGAGCAAGCCCATGAAGCAAGCCATGTGCACCCAAGCTCCTTGCAAGCATCCCCAGGTTATCGGTGTGACAACAGCCAGCGTGATGGATGCCTTGGTGAGGCAGAGCTCAGGCAGGGAGCAGCACTCCTCACCGCAGGCATTTCCCCAAGGACAAGCAGAAGTCATCAAGCCCTGCTCTGGCTGGGACCGGGGATAGTCCCAGCTGGGTCCCACCAGTCCTGCCCCCCGCCAGGATCAGGAGGGGATGTGGCAGTGCCCAGCAGCAGGCAGGCTGGCTCTGGGGACACCTGGAGGGGTGGTTGGCACAGGCCCCTGCCGTGCCTCTGCCCCAGGCTCGGTTTCACAGCTCCAAGGATCCTCTGCCTCCATAGTCACTTCCTCCCCCAGTATAAAATTGCCAAAGAAATAGAAAAGCTGGGAGGTGCTCCGAGTCCTGCTCAGCTCCTGCTTCACACCATGGCCTCATGGGCAGGGCTGCTGGCCCAGCAGAGAGGAAAGCATGCAGCAGCAGCAGGCAGGAGCTGGAGGGCAGGCACAGGCAGAGGTGTGCAAGAGCCTTCTCCCAGGGTCAGTAATGTGTTACTCCAGCTCCCAGCTGTAGATGCCATTTGGCAATACAGCAAGGAGTCAGGGACCAAGCTGAGGATGCCCTGGGGATGCTGGAGGAGGCACCCACAGCGCCCACAGCTTTTGGAAAAGCGAGTACACAGCACTCCAGGCAGAGCTTTATGGCTTTATCTAAAGAGATCTCAGTCAAAAACACACCCAAACCCCTGTGATTTAATCCAGGTCTTTCCAGCAATCATGTTAACAGTTTGGTTCTACAAGAAGTTGCACCGGCCCAGCCAAGGGACAGGAACATTTTCCGGAACATTTTGTATAGCCCTTTTCTCATGCCTCAAGATGATTTCTTTTACCTAGGAAACATGATTTTCCATTCAGAAGCAGACTTACAGTAAGACCTGGAGGTGTCAACACTGGGAATTTCCCCCTACCTGCTCCTCATGCTCGAAAACATTTCATGGGATACCGTCAGCAGGAAAAAACATTCAATCCCAGATAGGGGCTGATGTGATCAAATGCCTGCAGAGCTCTTCCAGACTCCCTGTGCCTCCCAAGCATGCCAGAAGCAGGCTGGGTTGCTAATTTGCTGATGTTCCCACAAATTCCTGCACCATGACACCCTTGGAGAGGTAAGTGGAAGGAAGGAATAAGGAAATACCAGCTCCACACAGGGATGTGTGGGCACACGTGTGCTCAGGTGTGTGCACATATATGTGCATATGTGTGCGAGATAGGGATGGGCAGTGTTTGTGCATTTTTGTTAGCACTTGTGTGAGACAAAGAGGATGCTACATGCTCACATACACCCTGATGCATGTGGACAGGGTGATGGTGTCACCCGATGTGAAGCTGCATGCTGCCAGGCTGCTTCAGGAAGACTACTCTAAAAGTAGGCTTCTGCTGCCCATGTTCATACCCTCATTCGGGCCAGCAAGCCTCCCAACAGTTTTAGGCATGGAGCTCCTGTGTCCTAAGTCAGACTTTGACCCTCACCGCAGGGTGCTGGCAGCTCACACTGCTGCTGCCTTGTTGTATCCCACCCATAAGGACCATCAGAAAAGAAATGCTACTAAATGCCCTCCAGCTCCATCCTGCACCCTCAGACCACCTTCCACGGGTCTGTCTGTCATACTAGATGGCACTTTTGCGGGCTTCTTTTCTGAGCCCCACATTCCCACACTGTCCTCACTGCCACGCACCCAGAGCAGCTGTTGACCCACCTCTGTTTCCCAGCATCCTGGCCTGTCCCAAGGGGAGGGATGCTGAAATGAGATTAATTGCTCAGAAAGAAGCCTACCAACCAGGCAAAGCTGGCACCTGGCTGACACAAAAGCCTGTTTTAGAGTGATATATGGTTCAGCACAATCGAGACTGCAGCCTGGAAGGGGTCATTTGCACAGGATATGACTATCATAAATCAGGCTGCCTGAAGTAACACCCTTGGGTCTAGCGACTTCTCAGTCTCTGGAAGGGGATCCCATCGGGCGTCAAAGATAAGCCATGCTCTCCCCTTTGTTAGCTTTCTTCTTGGGAAATTGCAACAAACCCCCTGAGCTGACAGGAAATTCCTGGATGTGTAAGGGTTGAACAGCACCAGGCTGGGATGCTCCGTTGGCAGCTTGCCTCCTGTGACCTTGCCAGACAATGGACTAGTGCATGAGGAAGAGATGGGAAAGCCACTGCAAGGGAGCCCATACAGGTGCCCAAGCAGCAGGAGCCAAGCGCAGTCACCTCATGAGACTTTCCCACCAAAAGGGACAGTGTGTCTGCCCTGCACGGATGGAGCCACATCTCTCCAGCTCAGAAAGGGGTGAAAAGTTCATACTGTTACCCCAGGGCAGCCACAGGACAGTGGGTGACAGTCAGTGCCCCGGCATGAGGGTCCCAGTGTGGCACCTGCAGCACCGAGTTTGCAGCCCGATGCCTTGTGAGCCATGGGCTGCAGGACCTGGGAGACCTCCAACCAAGGAGGACACTCACCGTGATGTAGTTGGCATTTATGTAGCTGTCTTCCTCCTGGTTTCTTGCCCTCCTGAGACAGACCCGGCTCTCAGGATCTGAAAGACATGGCAGGCATTACCCCAGGGACAGTCTTTCAGAGCCTGACCCCGACCATCCTCTCTGCCTCGGCTCCAGAGCCTGGAGCCTGAGTCCTCCAGCTCGATGCCATGCTCAGAGCTGTCTGCAGCCTCCCTCCGGCCCCTTCTTGCCCCACTTCACCCTCACTACCATGGCAGGGTACAGCCAGTCATGCCCAAGCCTGCCTGTACCACAGTGAGTATGTGGGGTAACTCACCCGCCAGGCAGTAACTTCCCAAGGCCTTCCCACAGTGCCTGCCTAGAGCCCAGACAAGTCCTCCTATAATGTTCTCAGCCTTTACACCCCTAGTGACATGCCCTTGGGACATGTAAGGCCCCATGGTGATAGGGAGCAACCCAGGCTGGGCTGTCATGTGCTGCAGCCCTGGGAATACACCCCAAGGAGTAGCTCTCCACACCACCCCATAACACAGTGTACACCCCCTGCTACACAGCACGCAGGTCCTGCAACATGGGGAGCAAGAACAAGCACGGCAGGAGCACTAAGAGCACTCAGGAGTGCCCACCCCAGTGCCAGGGCTGCTCCAAGTCACCTCTCTCCCAGGCACAAACACCCATGCACACCCCCACCCCCACACATGCACACACACACCCCACCTTTCCCTGCACATGGCACCTGGGCAAATGTGAGGCAAAGGGAATGCAGTGGCACATACTGGGAAGGATGGTTTTGTATCTGTCCTTGGAGGCACGTCCAGGGATCTCCAGCTCCTCCGGACTAACAAAGTTGGGTGGGATTTTCTGCAGGGGGAAAGAACAACTATGAGGAAAACCCCATTGCTGCTACTTGCATCCCCTTGTCATGGCAGAGCTGGTCCCCCAGGTAATGAGAGGCTGGCCCAGAGACCTAGCAGCTTCACCACAGATGTCAGCTCCTGGGATGAGCCCTGTCCTTACCCCAGATGTGGTGGGACACCTTCCAGAGAGGCCACCTTGGGAGAAGAGCTTGTCATGGGAGGGCAGGACAGGCTTTCCAAGGACACAGATGGGACTTGTGTGCACCAGGGAGCAGGCAGCCAGGGGATACCCAGGGCTCCCCTCATCTCTGCCCACATCAACTTCCCTGCCACAGGTGCTGTGGGGCACAGCTGGCCTCAGAGCCTCCCTCAGAGATGTCCACCCCTGCCAGTCCCCACCACCATCAGCCCCTGACGTCCCTCATGTGAGAAGCAAGAGGGGAAGGGAGCATCGCACCGAAAACTCCTCCTGGAGCTGTGTCAGGCTCTGGGCATGTTGCTGGAGCTCCTCTCTCCTCAGCACGTGGCTGGATGTCCTCAGGAACTTCAGTGTGATGTCCCGTGGTGTGCAGACAGGCTGGATGGGCTCCACACTCCCCAGCGAGCTCATGTCCAGCATCAGCGACACGTTGGACCCCCTTCTGTGAGGCAAAAGGGTCCCTGACTGACCCTCTGCCACCTTGGGACAGGGGGACAGCCCATCCCGCCATATCATCAGTTAAAACCACCCCACACCAAGCAAAAGCCAGGCAGAGAATAACAGAGGATGAAGAAAGGGGGCAGGTAGAGACCCCAGAAGATGGGGGGGTTGAGGAACAAGGAATTAGCTGGTCATTTGCCAGAAAGGCCCCAAAGGGTGGTGTCTAGATTTGGCCCGGGCTGGGCTGGGGGGCGGTCAGGGCTGCTTCCACACTCAGACCTGGCATCTGCACAAGTCATCAGGCAGAGGGCTGGCAGGGCTGGGCTGGGAGAAGGAAGTTTGGGGGAGCCCAAGCCCTGGGGCTGAGCAGTGCCATGGGCACTCACAGTCTGGGCTGAGATGGGCAGCCCACCCCATCAGCCATGCTTACCTCTCCTGAAGACGCACATGCTTCTTGGCAGAGGGACTGGGCTTGTCTGTCTTGTCCATGTCTGCCCCGGCTGCCCGGGCTGGCAGGCTGCCGTTATGAACTCTGGAGCACACCAAGCAGGCTTGTACCATGCTGCGGCAGCCACAAAGCCCTCGTCATGAAGCACAGGGAGTGGACACAGGGGGCCCTCAGCTCCTGGGGAATCAAGGAGCCATTGGAGTAGAAGCAGCTGGAAAAGAAAAGGCAGATCTGAGACATACCATGAGGCTGGGTGGACACACCTGCACTCCCCAATGGATGGTCCCTAAGCAAGGGACAGGTTTTAAGTCTTCAGCTGCCCTGGAACTAGGGCCCCCAGCCCCTGCATCCAGGCAAGTGGCACTGGGAGAGCTCCCAGCATGTTCAACCTCCGGGATGCCCGCAGCACTGCAGCCCACACAGGCACCCACTGGTGACCCTGGGCATGGCACCAACAGCCACCTGCTTGCACCGAGCAGAGGACACCCGTGCCCTGTGTTGGCGGAGCATGGTCTGGTTTTGGGGGAGCCAAAAATGCTCTCCACCTCCATGGAAGCACATGCTGCCATGTGTTTCCAGCCCTTCCCCTGTATGCCTGCTTCAGCCTGGGGACATGGTGGGGAGGAAGGAGAGCTGGGACCTGCATGAGCACAGCAGCATTTGGCAGGTGAGATGAGGTGGGTTGTAGGCACCACAGGGAGCCTGGCCAGCTCCTGATGTTGGGACATACGGAGCCAGGCACCCTCAACAGCCTCATGGCTCTGGTAAGGGAGGGATGACCCTGGGACAGCCTCCTCCATCCCACAGGTCTCAGCAACTGTCAAGAGGAAACTGCTTTATCTCCGTGGTTGAGCAAGAGGCGATGAGGTAGCCTAGATGGAGGAGGGTGCCAGGGCTCCACCACCACCAGCCCCGGGACAGCCCCTGGCAGGGACAGGGAGATGCAGGTGATGCTGGTTCACCTCTGGGCAGAGCTCCTCATGGTGCAGGCAGCACCCTGGGATCGTGAGGCTCCTTCTCGTCCCCAGCTCCCTCCATGAGGAGAAGACAGACCCAAAGGGACAGGGCAGGCTGCAGAGTCAGAGCTCTTGGTGGGCAAAGAGTGGGATTCCAGGTACACCATCTGCTCAGGGAGGTCCTGCAGAGTACCAGGTCCACACTGTGGCTGTGCTGTTTGGGAATGTGGCTAGGGCAGGAGCTGTTCCTCATGACTCCCCGCTACCGAGCTGCATTGCTGGGGTGGCAATGCCACCGCTGCCATGCACACTATCTCCATGGCCCATGCAGGGCAGCCTGGGGGCTCTGTACTGCCGGGGTGTCCCCCAGCCAGGCAGGGCAAGAGCATCTTCTCCCCAGGAGCCACAGCACCAGGACAGATCCTGACCAGAGACAGCAACAGGCTCCAACCCAGCAGACGTCCCTCACACACCAACCAGGAAACACCTGGGAGATGCCACAACCAAGCCCCTGGCAGGCAGGAGGGCCCTGGGAAGAGCCCCAGCTGCCGGCACCTGCAGGGAGAGTGTCCCCATCACTCTGCCCAGCATCCCAGCCCAGCCCAGAGCTGCCCGGCAGCGAGCACATGCCCACCGCCTGTGGGTGCCAAGGCCCAGCACTGCCTGGTGGGGGTCCCCTCTCCAGCGGGCGGCATGGGTGGGCTGGGGAGCTGCCTACCTGCTGCCCCGCGGCGTCGGCTCCGTCGGTCCTGGCACAGGCCCGCAGGCGCCGCGCGTGTCGGTCTAACACCACGGTTTGAAAGTGTTCAGGAAGCTGCTTATCAAAGGAGCTGCTGCCTCTGCCGCTTCCTCTCCCTCCTTCTCCCCCACCCTGCCTGCCGCCCACACACATACCGGCCACATCGCCGCAGCTCAGCTCCTCCGCTGGGCTGCCTGCAGCCCCAGCCCTGCTCCCCACCAGCAAACCCCTGCCTCCCCCAAAATCCTGGGGTGCCTCCGTGGGCACCTCTGGCAGGGCTGGTGGCATGTTCTCGGTGCTTTCTGTGACCGGCCGTGGCCAGTGCAGTGCCAGCCCACGGGGCATGGAGGGACAGGCGAGACCTGGCCATGGGGCTGGGGCTACTGGCAGGACGGTTGAGGTGGGATGCTTCACGTGGTGCAGTGGTGCTGCTCTGGGGACACCAGACCCCACCTGCCCCACAGGGAGCCAGGATGAGTCCTCATGTCCCTGCCACCCTAGCTGTATCCCCTTGCCCAGGCTGTGCACCAGCCATTCCCCATCCCACTGCGGGGTGAGCCAGGGCTCTGCACCTCCCACCCTCAATGCTCGGCCATGCACAGTGTGCTCCTCGTGACACCCCACCGTCCCCCTAACCCACGTCCCTGTGGGTGCCACCTGCCACCCCTCTGCACCTGGGATCATCACTTGGCACCTTGGGGGAAGACATGTGGGCTCCCCCTCCCCAGCAGGGTAGGAAAGGGGGCATATTTAGGGAGGAAGGTCCCTGGAGGGTCTGGCTCAGGTAGGATAGGTCTGCCCTTGGGGCACTGCACACCCTTCCTGCCGATGGCCACTGCTGCCTGCCACAGCCCTGCCACTCTTCCTGTTTGTTATTGCCCGGGCTCTGTGCAGAGACACTGCATGCTTCCTTCCTTTTCTGCCCCCACCCCACTGCAGTGCAGCAGCTCCTGCTGTCCCCCCACCAGCCACCATGGACACCGCATCCCAAACACCTTCTCCCCCTGGCTGCTCCACTGGGTCTTCTCTGCTGCCCTGGGGAGTCCCCCACCCTGGGCCACCTCCAGTCCAGCTCACTGAGGTGACCAGGGCTGTCCCTAGGATGTGCAGTGCCAGCACTGCTGGTCACCAAGCTGGAGAGGTGCATGTCTGTGTGTTTGCAGGAACATGTGTGCAAGGGCGCGCCAGGGTGCCAGAACAAAATCTTCACTGGTGGCCTATGGGAGATCCTGTCAGTGCCACCTTTTACCCAAGAGCTGAGAGATCAGAGGGCCCAAGCTCCAGAGCAAAGTGCTGGGCTTGGCCAACAGCAGAGCAACCTTATCCTGGAGACAACGGCCACCAGCATCTGTGTCTCATGAGCAGATCCTGGGGTGCCACGGACTCTGCAGACCTAGACTGGACTCTGTATCAGGCCTGAGGATAGACTGAAGAATTGCTCCCTGTCCTATGCAGGATGAAAGAATTTGGCTGTAAGGGCCTAGACACAGTCCTACCACGGACAAACAATCCCCAGCACTGCCCTTCCCTCCCATGCTTCATCTTCTGACTGAGGAGAGTTCCTAAGATGACTGGCAGTGCGGTACTTAAGGTGGCCGCAAAACTTGCCCTCATTAGGGACCAGAGTTAACAAAGAGGATTCTTTCCTGAAGTATCAGCCTGTCAGACAATGCAGAAGCTTCCTTCCTCAGCAAGGCTGAGGCTGGGACTGTATCTGCCCTCTTAGTGTAGTGGGCGCCCCTCCCATCTGGGTGGCTTTGAGCTCAAGGGGTCCCTGAGGATGCAGCCAAGATGCAAACAGCTGGGGCCGCCCTTCCTGCCTTTTGCTGGCCTGACCCTGCACAGACCTGCTGCCTCCTCACCACCCTGTTCCTCTGGCACTGGGACAAGCAAGGGACAAGTTCAGCATGGCATTGAGGCAGATACCACTGAGCCTCCAGCACACGCAAGTCATTGGGCATGTGTTGGTGATATCTGTGCACCCACACTCACTCCCAACCTGCCCAGCTGCTGGGCACCTGTGATAGGGAGGATGGAGACAGCTGGACCTCCACAGACCTTTGCAGGGCCCAGTGAACATCCACAAAACCTAGCAGCACCCAAAGGTGCAGGGAAAACGGGGCTCCGATCCCCAGAGCTGAGCTGTCCAGAGGCCTTCGCTGTACCTGAGAGGCACCACAGGCACATCCTGCTCCTCTGCACGGAGCACAGTGAGCAGGAGACCAGAGGGCAGCACTGGCCATTGGGAGCTGGATTTTGGCCCTTTTTCCCCAAAGGGAATGGAAATCTTTCACCAAAATATGATTTTGTCCAAGAAACAAGCTTAAGCTGCAAAAGTGGTGTGGAAAAAAAGCTTTTATGGAGGCCAAGAGCTCCCAGTGTGCTGTCCATTTTAGTGATCTGTGGCCCAGTGTGATTTAAGAGATTTGATGGTCATTTCAAAAGATTTGGGATCCTCTCAGCAGTAAGTCCCTTCCTCCTTCTGCCAGGGTCTGCCTTGGTCATGAAACCCCCCTGAAAGCTGCAGAGAAGGATGCAGATGCATTCCCTTTGCAAAATGACCTTGTTTGGTTGCCCTGGGACCTAGTGAGTCCTGTGCCTCAGTAAGACCATGAACGGGGGTAAAAGGAGGAAACTGAGATATTGAGACGCACCGTATCCTCTGCCTCTGAAGCAACACAACAAGGTACTCATGCTCAGAGAAGTACCCCAGAAAACCCTCCAACACTTTCCCTCTGCCACTCATGGACCTCCCCATGCCACTGGCTTGGCTCTACTGGCCATGTGTGTGTCTGTGCTGGCTGGGACCAAGAAAGACACCCAGGACAGTACCCCTGGGAACCTCATCTGACCCCCTTTGGCTTTTCCTTTTTCAGAAAGCAGAGGGAGACTAAAAGGACTGTCCTGGCACTGGGGACTCATCCAGGATGGAGGGAACACAGGAGGGAAGCAAAGATGTGGTGCAGGGATGTGCCATAGCCCAGGCTCCTAGGGGCAGAAAAATCTGGACTTGCTGAGACCTCCTGACCCCTACATGCATCTGATGGTGCACAAATGGACCCCAGCAAACTCCCACCTGGCCAGCATGGCTCCTGTTCCTCCCCTCTGCTGAAGCACCAGCAGGCTGAGACATGACAACGGAGGTGCATTTGGGAAGAGACAGCGTGGGAGGCCACAGCCCAGTGGAGACCCACAGCACGAAAGACAAAGTGCTGGTGGAAAATGAGGCATGAGCCGGTGGAGGTATAGTAGACATGAGGGAGACCAGGAGTAGACAAAGCAGGAACACACTGTTTGACCCAGGGCACTTCTCAGCTCTCAGTGCCACTCCTGCAGCAACTTTCCCCCCATGCCTCGTTGCACCAACCCACGTGGCTGCTGCCTGCCTGGGCATGGCACGTGCACCTCTGCCTGCCCGCCTGCAGGAGCACACAGGCAGGATGTGCACCCACACGTGCAGAGTGAACATCCCTGTTTACGCATCGGTGTCCACCCATGCAGGTAAAGGGCATGCAAATACCTTGCTGGCCTCTGCAGAGCAGTGAGGTCCCAGAGGTGCACACAAATGTGCTTTTGTGCACGCTAATTCTGGCCATCCCTGCACCCCAGCTTGGAAAATGATGTTGCCACCCTGCTCCTCCTGAGGGACAAAGGTTGGGTCCACAGAAGGGTGCAGCAGTGAGGAAAAAGCCAGGAGCTGCTCTGGCCAGGAGTGCAAGGCAAGGGGCCCTGCATTGCTCTTCAGCCATGCTCACCCCATGTTGCACCACTAGCTCTGCACTTGATACATCAGGCTGGCCTGGGATGCAGAGCATGGGGGAGCCATGGGGTCCTACAAGGGACTACTGGGGCCGTGGAGGACTTGCAGCAGGGCCTGGCTTTGAGGGAAGAGGGTGTCCAGGCTGGGGGCAGACCCCCACCCAGGGATGGTTTGGTGTCAAAGCAGGACCAGGACTCCAGGGCAGCCACCTCCACTGCTATCTGCCATAGGCAAAGGAGAACCTGGCAGTCCCTGGAGGGCAAAGCCCAGAAGGGGATGGGGGGAAGCAGCACTGAAGGAAATGGCTCTGAGGTGGGTCCCATAGGGCCACAGCTGTGTCCTTCACCATCTTCCCTCCCTCCCCTGGTGGGGCAGGAGGGGTCAGGGCCCAGAACAGCAATGTCCCTTGCCCCCAGCACTCCTCTCTGCTCTGACATGGGAGGCAGTGGGGTGTCAGTGCCTGGATCCCTCAAGGGTGGCCTCCATCCTTGTGCTCTTACAGGTCACGTGGAGAGCAGGACTGCTGCAGGGAGAATATGGTCCCTGCTGCTGGATCCCTCCCCTGCCTCGGTGCAGAAGCCCCAGCGTTCTCCTGTCCCTGGAGGCATCCCACCTGCACAGCATCCCCAATGCCCAACAAGGCGAGCAGGGTGGGTGAGCGTGGCGTTTGTGTTTCAGGAGGTGATGATGATGCCCAGAGTGGTGCTGGGACAGCAGAGGATTGGTGATGGAGGGGCAGACATGGAGGGAAGGGTCTCAGCTGTCACCACATCTGCCATTCACCCTGGCCCAACCTGAGGTGCCCAGAGATGTGCCATGCGTGGAATTCCATGTGTCCCCTGTCTGTCGACACCTGTACATTAGGGTCATGAGTAGGGACTGGAGAGATCTGTGGCAAAGCCTCAGGGGTCTTGAAGGGGCTGTATGGCTGTGGTTTTATTTTCAGCAAGCCCAGCAGGACATGGGGACCCTACAGAGCTGGTGCTTTGGGGAAGCAGATCTGGATTTATCCCATTTATCCTGACTGGTACTTGCTGGTTGTTCACTTGCATTTTACAACTCCACTTCCATGGGGTCATCTTGCACCCGGAGCATCCTCTGGCCATACCCTCATAGTCAGTTCCCCTTGTGCAAAGAGCAGCTCCCAGCTTCAGACTGGGACTTGTTCTTCCCTCTAAAGCCCAACCAGTCCTCACGCCCATTTCTGCCCTCCAGCCTCCTGAGCACAAGCCTCCTCTCCCAGCCACCCTGCCCTGATCCACATGCCCCAGCACCTCTCCTCACCCTCTCCAAACAGCAGTGTAGCCCCAAAATCACCTGAGCCCAGGCACGCACTGAACTAGCACCCAAAACGCAGACGCTGCCCCTGCGGTCTCACTCCCCCAGGATTGCCTACCGCACCACGGCCTCGTCTCGCTGGGCCTCTGTCACCTTTGGGTCCAGTGCTCAGAAAGGGCTGGTCTTGCTCCCGCTGACACGACTGGGAGCCCAGGACGTCCTGCAGGGCTTTGGAGATTAGCCCATCTCCTTCGCTGCCTAAACATCGCTCATGGGCTTGAAGGTGAAGCAGCTGCCTCGGGATTCAGCAGACTCTGTTAAAACCGGCCGATCAGCTCCCGGCAGGCGTGAGAAAGACTATGCAATTAGCCTGAGCATCCCGCAGAGCGGGCTGCAGGGGGTGCGAACAGCCCAGTTACGGCACGGTATCGGGAGGGGGGGGCTCCGCGTCACGTGCCCACTGGCCTGGGGACAGCCAGGACCCGGGAGCTGAGTGAAGCACCTCTGCAGATTCCTTCTCCCGGAGAACAACGTCTCGCTACTCCGGCTTCCTCCGTGAGAGCGCATTCCCAAGGACAGCCCCGTCACTCTGTGCCGTGGTGTGCAAACGTCTGCCACACGCAGCCCGTGCTGGCGGGGCTGCGGGGAGCTCAGAGCCTGCAGAGCAGCGCTGCATGCAAGCCCGGACCCTCGGGCATCCCGCTGGGATGGAGCTGATCCTGGGGAGGGAGAGTCGGAGGAAGCAGACGCGTGACCTTCCTCCCCGTTGCCAGTGATGGTCTGCAGAGTTTGCTCCTGCTGCTGCCCGGCTCTGGCTGGCAGCAGTTAAGCAATTGCTGTTTCATTTTTTTCAATGCATCCACCGCTGATCTTGCCAGTCCCTGCACTCCTGCCCTCTATTCAAGGAGAACCAAAAGGATGGTTTATTACCCGGATTTCTTGCTTAACTGTTGGGGTTTTTTTCTTCTTTGAATGACTGCTGACTAGAACCACTTTTGGTTTCTGGAATTAGATATTCTCCCACATGTCCTGCAAACAAGCTGAGCTTTCCTCCAACTTTGAAAACAGAAAGACAGAGGCATGAACCATTGGTGTGGGGCTAGAAACGATGCAGTTAGTTGGTGCTGCTGTGTACTACAGAGGGGTGCGATGGCAGAGGAACAGCTCCCCTGGGAAAGGAGTTCTCCTAGTGTGAAGGTGTTTTACATCAGCATGGTTTATTCCTCTCCTCATGTGAGAACAAGCTCTCCGCATTCATTTTAGCTTCATGCGTGGAGGATTGCTCCTAAGTCAAGTGGTGAGAGTAGAGGGGATCTAAGCCAGCATGTGGGGCCAAGGTGCTGAGACTTTGACTCTCTGTCCAAAAAATGCCAGAGGAGAAGTCACGGAGGCACAGCAAGAGCCATGGGGCTACTTGGTCACCCAGGACACACTGCTGCACCTCAAGGGGACACAGCCCCAGCGCCAGCAGCAGGATCTTGCACATCCACGTGTCACTTGGGCTTGTCCTGCACTTCTCCGGCTGCCTCAAGAGAACTGTGCTTTTAGAAAGGCTGCCTGGAAACCTTTGTGTGCCTCAGTTTCCCCAGGGAGTTAGTTGTCTGCCTTGCACAGAAAGTCTGGCAGGGTGGCAGCAAACAGTGGCTTGCCCCAGGCCAAGAGACACACACATGTCTTCTCAGGAGGCTCTAGACCACAGCGCCTGCTTGCAAAACACTGCGAGGTGTGTGGGCTAGAAGGCGGCTACCAGGAACAAGAAACCCCCCAGCTACACTCCATCCCCAGAGCGTACAGGACAAAGCAGCTCCCTATGAAAAAGGCACAAAAAGGCCTGAAAATCCTGAAGACTCATCATGTTGTTCATATCCTGGGTCCCTTTGGCACGCTGCATCCTGTAGCAGCAGGGACCTCTGCACTCAGTCGCATGGACTGAGCCTTGCTGCCCGCCCCAGCAAAGCTCGGTTGGGTTTGCTTTACACAGTCCTGCTGTCTCCAGCCCCCAGGCTGTTTTCTCGTGGGGACACCAAGCGCGGTGACCTCTCGCTGGGCCGTTATCAATAACAGGAAACGAACTTGTCAGGAGGGGCAGGAGGGAGAGAGAGACCCAGAAAGAAAGGAAGCGGTTAGAAAGTAGTCACTTCCATTTTTGCTGCGAGAGAGCCTGCGCCCACGCGCTGCTGGGCTCCGGGGTAGCGGTGCTGGCTTTCCGCAGGTTTATCTGGTCTGGGATCGGCACTGAGTTTTTCGCAAGGAGCACACAGATCGTCTCCTAGCCCATGATAACAGCAAGAAAGAAGATAGTAAACCAGGGATGGTTAAAAATAGCCTGCTCTCAGCCAACGTCCGGTGCAGAAATAGGTGCAGCAAGTCAAACAGATGCTGAGTTTGTCACTCCACGGGGGCTAAGTTTCTTAACCTCGCTAAAAACAGCCCATGCATGTGATGTTGACTGTACCATCTGGCCCCAGACCAGGCTGGACCTGTGGATGCAGCTACCTGCGGCCAAAGGGTCTTGCTGCTGCATGGTGCAGGCCAGGGAGGATGTGCCAGCAGCTTCTACGTGGAGTCTTGGAGGTGGGGATGAGCTAGGGTTGCTTGAAAGACCAGTGGTACAGGGTGAAGCCAACCCAAGAGCTTGGCTCCTCCAGTTCTCAGCTGCTGGCATGTCGGCGGCTGCTGCTGCTGGACAGGAGGCATCTTCTCCACACAGATACTTGCATAACTCACCCCAGTGGCCTCTTCCTCTTTTCTTAGGCAAACTGTAGAGCTGAGACCTGTCAGTTCTTTTACTGAGAGCTGTGTTTTCCAGAGCTTTCCATGCTGTTTTCCTGCATTCTATTGAAGTATCTTTTTAAGGTGGGAGAGCCCACAGAAAAGCCTTGCTACCCCCCAGCAAATGCGAATCCACTGCTATTATACAGCAACCTGCAAGATCCCCCTTGAGCACAGAGAGAGATTCAGCTTCCTCACCCTGAATCCCACTGAGACAATCCTGTCTTAGCACAGGAGGGCATGTCCTACAGACAGGACATGCACCCAGGCAGCCAGGATCATGTGAGATACATTGCATGTGCAAATGAGACAAATTCTCTAAATTCAAGTCCTCTATCCTGTAGTTTGGCACTAGGCTACCCAAGCCTGGCTGGTGCTGCACTAAAACACATTGATCTGCTCCCAAAGGGAGGTTCTTGAGTTGCGGTGCACCTTGCAAGAGCCAGAGCCCCGTGGCAACGACAGTAGGTCCCATCTCTCCAGCCATAGATGGGCCAAGGCAGCCAGAGGGCAGCAATGCAGAGACGATGGGGAACTGCACAGTGTGGCTCCTCCAGCATGCAGCCATGTGTGCGTGCGAGTATGTGGGCCTGTCTGCTCTTGAAAGCTGTTTTGGATGTTCTTTCTGGCCTCAGAAAATCAGGAAGCTGCCACGTTGGGCCGTGCACTGCTTCTGCTGAGCGAGGCCTCCTGAGTCCCCTTAGTCTTGCTGCAGCTTGTGCAACTGTAGGTCTGAGCTGCAGGAGCTCACAGCACACGGGGTCTGTTTTATCCCAGCTCCAGGTATCAGAAATATTCCTGTCCACTCATGGTAGGGAAGCCATGGTGCTGGAAGCCACAAATGTCCCATATCTGGAGGAAAAGCTAAGAAGCTGCAGGCTTGTTAGGTTTTTTTCTTCTGCTGTTGGGGCCAAGGGGTGACCCCAGCTGCTCTGGGCAGGGGGCACCTTTCCTGCCAGCAAGTGCAGGTAGCAGAGGATGGAGCCACGGGGCTTTCAGCACTGGAGGATAAATCAAGGCAGCAGCTGGTGGCACCAGAGCCCCTGATACAGCACAGGCATTGGGCTTTTTGCCTGTGAAAGCCGCACCTTACCAGCACCTGGATCAGCTGCAGCAGCAGACAGCAGACCTCTCCATCACCCAGGGCTGCCAAACACCCTTCCCCTGTTCCTGCCTGGATTGGGCACAGGGGTCAAGCCACGGAGCTGGCATCAGGGCAGTATTTGCAGTAACCCTGAATAAGTCACTGGGTCTGCCACCCCGTGGGAGAGCAGTATGTCACAGCCATGGTGCCTGGTGGGCAGGTCACTGTGCAGTGGTCCAGCTTCTCCCCCATACCTCACCTCTGGTTTATGGGGGACATTGCGCCCTATTTACAAGGACTGCTGGACTGTGTGTGCATTTTGGGAAAGGGTGGGCCCCTCTATAATGCAGAGCCTGCATGTAGTGCTGGGGCCCAGGTCTGTTATACCAGGATAGGGCAGCAGGGACCCGTGCTGCTGGCGAGTGGGGGAGAGGATGGGGAAGCACGGGCTGAGCACCCATGGGGCTGTGGAGAGGGGTGCAAAGCCAGTGAGCTCTGCTCTCAGCTGGGGCAGGTCACCCCCGCCCTGCCATGCCACCAGCCAGCCTGGCACCATAACACCACAGCAGATGATGTCCCGCTTGGTGAGCATCACCCCTGCTAGGGGGGATCTGCACCTCTTACAGCCCCCAAGCAGCTCTGCCTGTCCCTCTTCTGTGGATCTCCTGAGCTTCTCCCCAGACGTGAGAGTCATCAGCAAGGCCACCTCAGCTGGGCTTTGGGGTCGCTCTACTTTGGGGAGCTGGAGTCCAGCCAGGGGGAGCCCACAGAGCTCAGATGCAGCAGCCTGCAGGCATGTGCTGGGCAGGGGCCCTGTTGCCTGCTCCTGCCAGGGAGGAGATGCTATGTGTTGGGCTGCATCCTGCAGCGCTGGCTGGGTCTGGGCCCATGGGTGCTGACAGGAGCCCCCTGTGTCTGCCTGTTTCTCCATCCCTGCAAGGGCCTGGTTTATGTTTCTCTCATGGTCAGGGATGGCTGAGTGCATAAGGATCCAGGATGGACCCTGCAGAGGTCCAGATGGATCCTGTCTTCCACGAGGAGCCAGCACTGATTCAGGCAGTGACAGCCACCCTGTGTGTCAGCATCCTCTCTGCCTGCCTCTTCTGCATGGGTCAGAGAGTCCCCAGGGGCTGACACTTACAGGCTGGCTTTCAGGGCAGACTCTCTGCCAACAGCCTCTTTTTAGTAATGTTCAGCAAAGGAGGGGAAAGATGATGTTTGTCAACTGAGAAAAATATCTGTGTGTTTCCCTGGAGACCTGGTGGGATGGTTCCACCACCCCTGCTTCTGGGACTGTCCAAGACAGAGAGGAGGTCAGTGACAGGCAGAGGTAGAAGCTGGGCAGGGGGCTCTGGGCTGGAGCAGAGGAGCGGCAATGGGTGGGCAGCACTGCCAGGCAGGGTGACCTTACCTGTGTGTGCAGCTGCAGACAGGATTTGGGGAAGAAAGGATGGACCCAAGGCTAGAACAGCACCAAAATTGTACAGAGCTCTGCTCAGGACCCCAATGCACAGTTTGGGTGCAGGGCCTGGCCTGGGAGGAGCAGGGGTGATGGAAATGGAGACATTTGCTCCACACTTCTGGGAAATACAGCAGTGGTGTGCCACAAGGCATCCTGCCCTTGGCCCCTGCCTTCACCAGCATCCCACATGAACCACAGCACCAAGCCATTACTGCTCACAGCACAGCCCGTCAGAGCACCACTGAGCCCAGGAGCTCTTGAGTGGGTGGCCATGCATGTGATGAGTTTGTCAGGTCATGGAAAGCTGACCATAAGAAATACCAGCAAGTCTGTGTAAACAAGTGATGTCCAGACTGTTTTGACCTACGTAAGACCACACATTCATGGATGCTTTCAGCCCAGAGGGGAAGAGAATAATGCTGCCTCCTGCTGCAGGTCTCCAGTAAAGGTCGCAGCTGATCCTAGAGCCAATATTTCGCGACCTCTTTCTCTGCCAGATGTCAAGCAGCAGGAACTTGTCTCCCCGGTGAGGGTCTGTTCTGGGACCAGGCTCTGTACAGGCAAGTCCTCTGCCCCAGTGATGCTGGAAGAGCTGCTTAGAAAACAGGAAACCACTAGACCAGGAAAGAGCAGTGAAACGTTCCCTTATTCTGCAATGTTTGTTGTTTTAGGCTCTCCCAGCCAAGCAGCTTAAGCCGAATGGCAGCCCAGCTGATCCCCCCGAGCCTTGGGGCAGTCCCTCCCGGACCCTGCAGCCAGCCCAACCCAGCTGCACCACCCATGGGAGAAGCAGGACAGCGTGGCTTCACAGCCCAAATGCCAAACTCACTGCTAATGACAGCCCAGGGAGGGATGAGGAGGGTCAGAAAAGCTTGATGCCGTTACCAGCCTGCTCCCTGCTCTCCCTCCCTTCCCTCCAGCAGCAGAGCACCTCTGCTTCCCAGTGCGTGGATGGTAAACTGAGGCAGGGCAGGTGTGTCCCAGCGCAGAGGTGAAAATAGCTTCTGCCAGTGCTTTGGGTAGGGACCAGCTCTCCAAGTCTGGCATCTGGGAAGGTCTCCAAGCCCCGCAGACCCTCCATGTTCCTAAAACCTCAAGCCAGGATGTTCAACTCCATGGACGCATCATCGCAGACCACCAGACAGGCAAGGCTGAACTCTGTGTCACTCTACGACACCCAATGAATGGTCAACCCATCCTACGTCAAGAAGCAGAGTCTGTGGCTGAAGGGAAAGATGCTTCATGGGAATCTGGAGCAAAACTGTCAGCAAGCAATGGTGGAGGGTGCTGATCCTGCATCCCTATTCAACTGCCTCACCTCTGCTCCAGAATTGCAGCACCCGCCTGGTGAGGCCAAGCTTGTGTCAGCAAAGCCTTTAGCAATCACCAGCCGTGAGACCCGCGCCCATGGCCAAGATGTGTCCCAAGAAGCAGCTTCCACTGCGATGGGTGAATGCCACCTACGGCAGCACCCCAGAGAGCAGCCAGGCTGCAGTTGTGCCAGCCCCAAACATGCATCAGCCTGGGGAGGGTGGTCTTGGGGTGGGCCTGCAGTTGAGCTGGCGGAATAGAGCTGGGGTGGGGGCCCCTCAGCTGCTCCTGTGAAGAAGCAGAGCTGCCTTCTTTTGAGGGCTGGACCCAGAAAGCAGCAGAAACTGCTGACAGCCAAAGAGACGGGCTTGTGTTGTGTTTGGCTCTGGGTGCTGCAGGAGATGCCAGGGAGAAGCTGAGGAGCTGCAGAAGCAGGCACTGCCAAGGTTCAGCCATGCTGCGGGGAGGGGAGCACCCTTGGGTGCCATGCTGCAGCTCCCCAGCACCGCCGCTCTGCAAGGAGAGCCACAGGCAGACATTGATCCCTCTGCTGAAGGACCAGCTCTGCCCTTGCACAGCCCCATCCTGCACCTGTCCCCACGCCCGGGGACCCTCCAAAGCATCACAGCTACAGGGACACATGCGAAAAGCCTCAGTTGGCACAGCCTCCAGGGTCCGTGCTTGCAGGGCAAGCTGGTTGGCAGCTCAGTATAGGGACGCTGGCGTAGCTGCAGGCAGTGGTCTGCTCACAGGGGATGTGTGAGAGGGAAAGCAGCCAGGCAGCAAGATGGAACAATGCCCTGCCTTCGCCCTGAGCTGCCAGGCAGGCCTCCCGCCCAGGGGCATGGAGGATGGGCAGGCCTTGTGTTTACTCCTCCAAAAAAGAGACCTTCCTCCCCAAACCAAAACCTTTTGTGTGCAAATGCAGTCGTCTGGCAGGTTTGTTTTTATACAGGAAACTTTGAACCAGGGGCTGGGGCTGGTTTCATTTTGAGGTGAGTTTTTCAGTTCATGGTGGTATTTGGAAACTGAGCCACTTTCCAAATTTGGAGGTTGTGTTTTCACATAGCTGCTGTGCATAGCAGCAGTGCCCAGGGCTTTCTCCTCTCCCCGCCATGCAGGCAGACTGGTTTGGACTGAGCCAGCACCTGCTTCCCTCTCCCTTTTCTCTGCAGAGAGCTTTGCCCAGCCAAGGACCGGGGGCAGGCAGGGGGGAGCCACCAGCAGGGACCGGTGCCTGTGGTGGGAAGCCTGAACTCCCTGAGTGGCAGCTGAAATGTGTGTGACCCTCCTGGGACTGGAAAGGGTCAGATGTAGCAGTCCCCCTCCATGCGCTGCACAGCAGATGCAGGAACCCGCTGTTCCCACATGGGGCTAAGCCAAGCTAATCCTGCGAGCATCTTGCAAGGGGACCAGAAACATGAGCTCCAGGCCTTGTTTTCAGCTAGGACTGCAGAAGACAGGAGTCCTCACACTCACTGCCGTTGCTCTTGCACCTCCTCTTGCCGCATCCATCAAGAAGGGAGAGTGGGTGCCTTGGGACGTGCTCCCATGGTCCCAGCTTTCCTCTGAACCCACTGGCAAGACCCTTCTCCTTGCCCCCAGGGGCCAGCTGGCCACCTGCTCACCAGGGTGAGAAGTGCCATCCTGGACAAGCTCTTGGGATGTTCTGCACATTCTGAGCCAACTCAATGGCTCCTCTCCATCTCCCCCTTGATGTGGGACTGAGAGGGACCAGGATGCTCTCACTCCGGGATGGTGGCTGGTCTGATGGGGCTCAGAGCTGCAAAGCCTTTAGCAATCACAGCCCACAGACACCTTCAGGGCTGGAGCGTGGGTCTGGGTGTCTGCGCTGGCTTCACCACAGCCTTGGGGCTCTCCCATCTCCTTTGCAACAGCAGCATGAAGGGATGTTCGCCATCTCCATGGATCCCATCACAGGGTGCCCCCAGCACCCGTGCTGGCCCCGCAGCACATGGTGCAAACCCAGGTGAGGTGCAGGGGGACGTGAGCTGTATCCAGCCTGTGGCACAGCACGCGTCTCCCACCCTCCCTGGTGTGCAGACCCCTGCTGTCACAGGGCTGCAGGAGACATCTCTATCCAGTCGATCCCTCCTCCCTGGCATCCTGCAGCTGAGACGCTGGGCGAGCCCAGGCGGGCCTTCCCACAGGACCAGCCCAGACTTGAGCGTCAGGGCCGTGCACAAGCAGGAGTAAACGGCAAGCAAGCGTGAGTGCGCCAAGTTGACACTGCATGCACCAGGCTTACGGGGACGGGCTGTGGACCACGCTGGGAATATCCACCAGGAGAGGTACTGGTCCCACTCCTTGCCCCACTTTCTCTTCCCAGTGGTGTGGTCAAAGCCGGGATGCATGTGGTGGGGAAAGAAGCGCGGACCCTCCTGTGCTCTGGCGTGGTGCGGGCAAACTCCATCCCACGGCCCCAGGGCAGGCAGCAGGGGATGGGCAGCCTCCATGCCTGGCTGTGCCAGAAGTGGAGCTTGGCATTATGCAGCTGTGCCTGTGCAGGGGGGATCTCGTGCACAGGCTCCGCAGCATGGCAAGGCATGGGTTGGCACCAGGAGATGCTTCATGGCTACTTCTTGGCTCCATGAACGTGGCATCCTGGTGGCACAGGGCATCTTTGCTCAGGGCGGGAGCAGAGCCCCGCAGGGCTCCGCAGGCTGTTGGCAATGGGGTGGGTGGTTTGGGGGCCAACCAGGTGCTGCCCTAGCGCTGCTTGCAGTAGCTGTGGGGCAGGCACTCTCCAGGCTGCTATCAGCCCTCCTTGCCTGGTCCCTCTTGCCCCAGCCAGAGGAAGGGGACTCCTGAGCCTGCTCAGCCCCAGGGGCGGCACCCACATCCCAGAGGGGGGCAGAGCAGGTCTGCCCGGCTCTGCCGGCTTTGGGCGTGCTCTGAGTCACCCACAGCCCTGCTCTTCCCAGGTCTGCAGGTGCCTGGTTTGCACCCGCAGGCACCCTGGGCTTTGCTGCCAGGTTTCCAGCAGCAAGCGGGGGGAGCACAGAGCATCACCCAAGCACAGGCGTCACTCCTGCAACTCCTGGCCATCCCACACCTTGGCCAGCAAGGCTGTGCCTGCCATGGGCACAGCTCTGCCCTGCAGAAGGGGTCAGGTCCCTCACTGCCTGCCTGCCCTCCCCTCTGTGCAAAATGGGAAGAGGTCCAAGGTTTGAAAACACAGGGCAGGAGGCAGGCAGCAGTGCTGGCAGGGCTCCATGTGGAAATGATTAAACACTTGCAAGGGGTTGAAGGAAGAGCATCCCAGTGCTCTAGGGTTTAGGGTTGGAGAACGGTGGCGTGTGAACCTTGTAAAGAGAGAGGTCCCAGAGGCACCTGCATCCTCTGCCGGCTCTGCCCCAGGAACAGCCTGTTCCCCTTGTTCCTCCCTCACAGCCCCAGGCAGCACTCAGCACCTCAGAGGTGGCAGAGGGGGGAAACCATGGCCTGGAGCAGTTCGCAGTACTGGTGGGCACAAGAAGAGACAGGACTCAGGGGACAGGGACCAGAGGGATGTTGCTGCTGGGACGAGGCAGGACAGGAGCCCCAGAGCTGCTCCCAGCCCAATCCCAGTGGCACCAGTGCCCCATATCAAGGAGCCCCTGGACAACACATTGTCGCAGGTTGTCAGGTTGGATGCAAGGGGTCCTGCGCAGGGAGGGGTGGCAGAGCTCCCACGGACACAGCAGGGCTGCATGTCCCGACATGGGTACAGGCTCCTCCGTGCAGTGACAGCATTGCTCATGGCATAGTGCAGGGCCATGGCTGTGCCCTCTCTGGGTGGCAGTCTGAGTACCTCGGAGAGAGGCAGTGTCCTTACCCACATGCTGTCCCCTTGCAGCAGTGTGCAGGGACCTTGCCGGGCTCTGCCCGTGCCCAGCCTTGGGAACATTGCCCACTGGCTGTCACCACGCACAGACCCTGTGACACTGGGGATGCTTGGGTGCTGCAGGCATGCACTCTGCTGCCCACTCTGCTCATCCTCACCCCAGCTGGTGCTTCCAGGGAGGTCCCCTACTTCCCCCCGGTGTGGAGGACCACGCTTAGGTCTGGGATATACCTCGGTGGGGACAAACCCTGTGCCACCAGCTCCGTGCCCAGGGTACCTGGCGTAAGGGCCAGTGCATGTTGTACAAAGGCAGACTAGGGGTGGACTCTGCTCTGGTCTGAGGTTGGCACTGCCTAGGAGGACTGCCTGGAGCCTTTGCTAGACAGGGCCTTTGCCACTGCACTGTGGCTACTGTCCCTCAGTATAAGCAAGACCTGACACTACAATGATGGGCATGCTGTCAGAGGTCCTCTTTCCCATCTCTGCTCTAGACTGGATGATCCCACTGGGGCCTGGGGCAAGAGCAATCTCCCAGCCTGAGGCTCTCCCCTTGCAGGAGGCAGTGGCTCGGCTTCACAGACCCCTTGGTCCCACCCCAGCTCTGGCCAGCATAACTTTCGAGCGTTCATGGTCAGCAGGGCATCCCCCATCCCCCTGCTCCTTGTGGTAGCCTTTGCTGCTTCACGGAAAATGTGATGACTCGGCAGCCCCTGAGTTTCCAGGCCTGGTTCCAGCTGCTGGGTGGAGAAACCTTCTGCAGTTGTTTTTGGGTCTGGCACAACCAAAGGCTTCACTGTCGGGGGGACCAGAGGGGAGATCTGGCATCCCAGCTGACGGCAGGCTCTTTCTCTGTCCTTGCCTGTGGTGGCACAGTGTCAGTGGGGTGGCTGCGGGGAGGGTAGTGCTGGCATGTAATGAGCAGCTTCTTCTGTCCAGTATGGGAGGCTGCTGAGCCCTGCGGCGCCAGGGACAGGGCCTGGGTTTGGCTCCCACCAGCGCTTTGGGCTGTTTTCACTGCAGGCACAGCCCAAACTCCCTATGCTGAAGCAGCACAACTGCCGGGTCCCCAGGTTTAAATCAGTGGGGCTGGTATGGATGTGCCCTCATGGCCAGTGGGGTGCCAGCTCTGCATGCCCTGTGACAGGCCACCAGCAGCATGCAGAGGCTGGGAAAGCTGCTCGGACACCTCTGGGTGCATGCCCAGAGGTCAGTCCCATGCCGGTGGGCTGCAAGGCCTGGTGCTGAGGCTTCCCCCACAGCCCGTCCTCGTGCTGGGTGGGGGGTCTCCTCTCCTCCTGGATGGGGAGGTGTGGGGCAGTGGCACAGCATGGCAGGGGGCTCTGGGGGGTGAGAGGCACTGTGCTCCAGGAGTCCCTGCTAGGCTTCCCAGCCCAGAGACCAAGGAGAGCAGGACAGACCCTTTGGTCCCAGGGCAAGCCAATGCCTGGAGAAACTTCTTTGGTGGTGGAATTGTATCCCCACGCAGGGCCGTGGCAGCAGAAGTTGTTTTCCAAGAAGCTCTTGAGATGCCACATCCCACCTGCCTCCCTTGCAACTCCATCCCACTGAGTCAGGGTAACTGGAGATGGAGATGACCAGCTTTGCAAAGAGGCTGGTGGCAGGAGTGTTGGGGATGCAGGCAGGCAGGTGTAGCAAGTACATGCGGGCTCAGCTGCTCCCCAGCTGGGTAGGGCAGACTCAGCCCAGCTGGAGTTTCCCAGGACTCCAGTGAGTGGGTTTGTCCTCTTGCTGGCCTGGAGCTGCTCTTTGGTGTGCTTTGAAGCTGCAGGAGCCCCACCTTGACTCTGTAGCCTGGGAAAATCTCCTGTCTATCCCACTGCAGAGGACACTGCCTCCTGTCACCTGCCTCAGACACTGGGGGATGCAAAACCTCTTCCCAGGGATTTCCTTGATAATCAAGGGTCCCTCCTGCCCCATCCCCCCACATCACAATTCCCAGCCCACCAAGGCCCTCCATCCTAACCTCCTACCCCTGCTTCACCAGCCAGGGGCTCTTCCAGTTCAGCTCTGCCATCACCTGCCACGCTCCGGGGATCCCACGCGGTCCCATCTGCCTTGGCCTCCCCTGCCTGCTCTGTCTCTGTCCCAGCCATCCTGACCATCCAGGCTGCTCATGGCAGTGAACAGCCCCATACTCCCCATCCAATGTGGGGTCACCTCTCCCTGCGCTGCCATGGCAGGCAGCATTGCCTGACAGCCTGCACCCTGCTACGGACCCACATGGGGACATCCACCGAAAGCCTCTTTGCAAATGCATTTGTGGACCAGCCAGCTGTAACCCCCCAGATCCCACCCTGGGCCCCGGGTAAACCTGGCAAGCCCTCACTGCAGCAGGGAGCTCCAGCCTCCTCCCAGCTGGCTGCAGCTGTCCAGGTCTGGAAAGGGGTCTTTTAAAACAGTCCCCAGCCCACTGGAGACAGCAGCAGCCAGCCCCAAACCTTCCTCAGCCTTAGCTTGCGGAGGGGGACTCCCTCTCCAATCATCTGTGTCTGGAGGACATCACCTCCAGTATCCATGAGCACCCACCTTTCACTCAGCTTCTGGGGGGACGGCCAGCCCCCAGTCATGCTGACATCCGGCAGCAGGGATAGGTGTCCTCAGCTGTCTGCGGCACTGGTTGAAGGGCCATCCCCATCACCCCAGGTGCTGGTGGACCTCAGTCGCAAGCGCTTATCAGGGGATCCCTAAAAGCCAGAGCTTTTACCCTGGGTCTCCATCACTTAGGCAGATACACCACTTGCATTTTTGACATTCAGGCCTCCCCAGAGCTGCCAGTATTAAGGATGAAAAAGCTTGCCTGCACTGGAGCCAAGGTACTGCCTCTGCTCCCACCCTGATCTCCATGTCCAGGGTGCAGGGGGAGGGCAAGTCTGGGGACAGAGTGACTCGAAGGGCCTCTGGTTGTTGAGCTCTGTCTCTGTGTTGGGGGCATGTCTAAGTCCCTAACAGAGGAGACGAAGGTGACAAATAAGCCCTCACTGCTGGGCTGAGCAGCAGAGCCAGGGCTCCTTTACCCTCAGCTCGCTCCAGGCAGGGGACTAGACCTCTGCAGAGACGTGACTGTGACCACGGACCAGGACTCCTGGCACCAGTCCCATTTGGCCAGGACCTGGGGAATTAACTGTCCCCCATGCAAAGGGAAGGGGACTTATGTGCTCCGTCCCCTTTCCCAGCTGGCCCCTCAGCCTGGGGGCTGTCAGGTTTGGGGGAAGGACCTGGAGTTGGAGATGGGTCCCAGACTAGGGCCCTTGTGTCCTCCTCTCTTCTCATTTACGTGCAGGGGTTAGGGTTTTCCCATGTCTTTGCCCAGGCACTGGGGGCTGATCTGTCTGTCACAGGTCCCACCTGACAAACCTGTGAGTTTTTGGGGGAGAGAATCTGCTGTCCTGGGGCCAGCTGGGAGATGTGTCCCACTCTGACAGCTCGGTAGCTCACAGCAATAAGCAGAGCTCAAATAGCCCCCCTTGGTGGCCATGCTGGCTACTGGGACAGACTCCCACGGCCACACAGGCTGCGCTGGCTTCCGGGATAGATGCATCACTGAACCTCTTCCAGCACTGTCCCAGATCTCCAGCGCTGATGTGAAGCTAATGGCATCTCTGCTCTGAATCAGAGCTGGCATCCTGCCACGCATTGCACAGACACAGCACAGCACCACACAACACATGGCCCTGCACACAGCTCAGGGGGCACAGTGTGCTCCCCATGGCAGCACCATAGAGTACAACTCCTACAACCCATAAGCAGACAGGGCACAGCTCAGACCCAGCCAACCCCTCAAATGGGCAAAGGACGGTCCAGGCATCTTTGCGCCTGTAGGATGCAGTGCACAGGAACCTCTCACAATACGTGCACACACCCCCCAGCTCCGATCTGCCTGCCCCTGTGCCGTGGGCATCACACAGAGGCACACGTCTCCCTCCTCGCCCAGCGTGATCAAACCTCCCACTCCCCATCAGCACCCCGTGCAGAAATGCATTCATACAGAGCTAAAGGGTGCACGAACGTGCCGGGCACAAAGACAGCCGCAAGGTTGGATCCACACGCGTGCCAAGTCTTCCTCCCGCATCCAAGCCCAGCTGCCAGAGCCTGCGGTCCGCCCTTCCTCCCCTTGCTGGGGGCTGGTTTCGGCACTCCCTTCCAGCTCAGAGCCGCCATCTGTCCTGTCCTGTCTCCTCCCCTCTCCTCCCCTCTCGGCACCAACTCCCACAACTCTGCAGAACTCCTTCTGATGGCCAGACCGGGCTCCAGCCGTGCAGAGACCCAGCCACAACGAGAGCCCCCCCTCCAAGCCCCCCGGCAAGCAGCTCTCTGGCCGCAGCACGCACACACAAGGACAGCTGCAGAGTCACCGCAGAGGGACACAGATCCGCGGGAACAATAGCAAATGCACACAGCAAGAGGCACACAAACACACTGGACTTCTCCCAGCCCGGAGGCACGCTCTGCTCCTGCCCAAGTACAGCTGGTAGGGCTGATGTGCAACGCGCTGGCATGCAACGCAGGTCCCCACTGATGTCATCCTGTCACCAGCGCTTGGAAAGCATGTGGGGACACAGCCCTTCGCTGCCATGGGAGAAGGGGCTGGCTGGGGACAGCCACTGCTAAGGAGCTACCCCCCCCCAACTTGTCATCCCTCTAATCTGCAGCCACCCTGGTCCCAATGAGACCACCGCTGCTGCTGCTGCTGCTGCTGCTGCTTGTCCCATGGGTGCCGCGGCTCCTGGGAACCCTGGCTGAGGTAAGCCCTTGTCTCTTCAACCCCCCCCCTTTGTCGATGCAGGCTCTTGGCTGCAGGCTCCCTGGCAGCAAGGGGCTTTGCATAGTCCTACCCCACTGAGGAATGACGGCATATTTCTGGGCTGCCTCTCCAGCCATGCAGCTGCACCAAATTAGCGACGTTTGCAATTACAAGCTGGCTCTTTCCTCCTCTTCCCCCCCCACACCCTGCCATGCCCTCCCACCCCAGCAACTGGGATCAGAGCGTGTTACTGCTGTCATGGCTGCACAGCTCCTCGCCCCAGGAATCGGCTGGCTGCTACTCCCAGGGGTCCGGAGCCCCTTTGCTCCCCTCCACGCATGCACTCCCTAAAGCACCGCAGTTGGTGGGGGAGCCAGCAATGAGTCAGCCAGCAGAGCCAAGGGGGAAATAACTAAAGAAAGATGATTGCTCCTCTGAGGCTTGTTGCGGGACAGGGAGTGGGCAGAGATATTTCCTTTAATGTGGAGGGAACTAGCCTCAACCTAAAGCAGGGCACACCCTGCTCGCAAGCAGACTGTGGGGAGACGGGTGTCCCACGAGCATGCTCAGCGCTCGCTGTGGTGTGGAGGGTGCTGGATGCTCTGGAGCTCTCAGGCCAAGCCTTCTCTTTGCAGCCTGTGGGGGATGGCAGCTGGACTGAGGTCTGGGGTCCCTCCATCCTCCCCCCGTCATCGCGGGAAAGGCAGTGCCTGTAGAGGGAATGAGATTGCTAGGGCCTGTCCAGAGCTCCCTCCCTCCCCAAATTTTCCCCCTGTGCCCTGGCTGTTTTGGTAGGATGTCTTCCCCTGTGGGCATGGCACCATGTTGGTTTGCAGTCCCAGCAGCCATGCAAAAGGCCAGGGCAGCCCACAAGCTACGTCTGCTGAGTCTGTCTCCTTGCCTTGGCTAGGGAAGGGCGACATAAGCAGTGACGTGGGCTCTCCTGGGAAAAGGGCTCACAGTCCCCAGAGGGTCGCAGCCCCCAGATGCCATGGGGGGGTGGGACCTGTGCCTGGCCAGCCTGACCCCTGGCCTGGCACAGGACACCTCTCCCAGGTGTTGGTCTCAGCTCAGACCACTTCATCTTGCCCCTCTCTTACTTGACACCTTCAATCCCCCAGGGCGAGGGCTGCAACCAGACAGCACGGGCAGGGTTGGAGGGACAGGATGCACGCAGTGATAGAGGTAAGTCAAAGCAAAGAGTTTCTCAGGCTGCAGAGGGTGGTCTTGTTGCCCAGGAGCAGAGAGATGAGCGGATGTGCTGGGCCAGAACTCTTGGAGTTAAGAGTAGCTTTGTAAATACTCCACTTTAGACTTACAGCAGGCCGCAGATCATGGCCAGGGAAGGGGAGGGAGTCAGCCCCATCTCGTCCAGCAACCAGCCTTATGGGGGCAGTGTGAGAGACAGACAAGGATCCAAGCTCTTTCCTTCCCACGAAGCATAAAGTGGGCTCAGCAGCAGCACAGCCATAGGTGCCCTGCACAGAGCCCCTGCACGTGGCTGGGCAGGATCGTACTCCATGGGGCAGCCCCATGGCTGTGCTGAGCTGACTGGGGAGCAGCACAGCTGTGTTCACACTGCAGCCAGCAAGTGCTGCTGTGTGCTTGGAGCCAGTGCGATGCCCGCATGGCTCTGGCCCATGCCAGTGAAAACTCTCCCAGATGATCTGCAGGCACCAGTCGGGACATGGGGTGTGGCTAGCTGTGATGTGATTTGCGGAGCTTATCTATGGGTACGTCCACAGTGTTGTGATCATGGGCCTCAGGGCTGGAGGATGCCTCTGGCCCATTTTAGATATTAGTACATTTGTACTGCAGAGGTGAAGATGATGATTGTCAAGTGACAGATGGAGGCAAGTGATGCAGTCTGTTGGGAACCTGAGAGACGCAGACAAACATGGGTGGAGAACTCATACCTTCATGAGATAAGAAAGAGCCCGCACTGAAAAAACCATCCCTGTTTGAACTCCATGCAGGGCACAAGCCCGCTGGCTGTCTTCAGGAGGGGATTAGCCATACCCTGTGCTCCACGAGCTGCTGCCACTGGGTCTTTGCTGACAGCAAGGGGAGCCCAGGACAGCTGGCCCAGGTGTAGACACCTGACCCATGGGCATCCAACTACATTCACATAACCCTTCCTGAGCAGTCTGTTCCTAAATCTGCTCTTGATGGCACTGAGGAGGCCTTTCCCAGATGTACTACCTGCTCCTCTTTTGTGTCCATTTAACTTCCCCAATTCCCTTTGCACTCATCTGCTGAGTGAAGCTCTCAGCATGGCAGCAGGCTCCAAACAACAGCATTGCATGAAACAGAAGTTGCATGTAGTTCTGAAACTGTCCGGCTTTGTGGGAAGGCCGCGCATAACACTTGAGCAGTCCAAAAGCTGCCCCTGCCCCTGGGGCTCACCTCACACTGCTTCCCTTTTGCTGTGTAGAGGCAGCCCCTGGGCAGACCTCTGGGGCAATAGCTATGCTTGTTTAAAGCTTTCTTGCCATGCCAGATCACAGGTAAGCCTGTTACAACATGTTGCATGTCATAAATTTTAAGTGCTAATTATTACACAAATGTCTTATTAGTACTAGAGCTGTTCTGGTGTTTCCCAAAGGCTGAAAGCAATAGAGAGCTCATGGTTCACAGCGAGGCTGGGGATGGCGAGTGCGTGACAATCTGCTAGTGGAGGCATGGGGAGGCAGAGAGAGAGCCTGCAAGGGTCACGTTGCCAGCTTGGTCCCAACAGACAGGCTCTGTCTGGCTCCTGTTTGTGTAGGTGGTTCCTGAGCAACTCTAAGGGCAGGGATTCAATAGCAGTTTTGGCCATTGACCACCAATTAGGCCAAGCCCCATATGCCACTTCCTTGTCCCCAGATGCTCTTCATCTGGATGCTACAGCACTGGCCCTGCAGCCACAGCATGCTGACCTGGCTGCTGCAGCAAGACCAAGGCAGAGACACACCTCAGCAGGGGGTTGTGCAAATCTGGCCCCACATTTTCTCCACGTACGCAGTGTCCTGCTCTTCCCATGTCATCTCTGCACTGGGCAGGACAGTGGGGAATCAGTGCCTGGATCCCTCCAAAGCAGCCTTTACCCTCTCCTCTGTCGGAGCCCACACAGAGACAGAGACTATTGCAGGGAGCATAATGGCCCCACTGCTATATCCATCCTGCTCCCTCACTAGCCATTGTCTTCATCCTGCAAGGTGGACACAGAGCCCTTCAACATCTTATTGGGGGCTCAAACCAACCAAGGTGGTGAGCAATGGATTATACCCAGCCAGGGCAACTTTTCTGCCATAAACCAAGGCTGGCTGGACAAAGCATGTGATGGCCTGAAGCCTCTGGTCTTTCTCCAGTGGAGGAGATGCTTCATGCTTAGGAGCATCTCTTTCATGTGGTGCCTTTGAGCCCAGTCCATGGATGTTTCTGAACCTCTCTGAGGGTTTTGGCTTTGCCTCTGCAGGGACCCTCCTGAACCTCAGCGTGAGTGACCATGGCCGGTCGGACTCCCTCCTTCTGTCCTGGGATGAGCCAGAGGGGGGTGCTGAGGGATATTCGCTCGCCCTCTCCTCCCTGGGGTCAGGCACACCACTGCAGAATGGATCTGCTGGACCCAACATTACCAGCTTCTGGTTCCACGGGCTGACCCCTGGCACGCGCTATGAGATTGAGGTGACAGCCATGCTTGCCTGCACGGAGACCACCAGCCAGACAGTCACAGCACAGACAAGTAAGGGGTTCCCCAGGGACTGCAGAGTCAAAGGGTCTCAGTGCTCCTACCAGTGGTCATCACACTGCTTTGGAGGGTGCGAAGTACAGGTCTGTGTGGAGTCCCATGAGTTCATGGGGAGGTCAGGCCTTTCCTCACTTCCACAGCTATCAGGGTCCTTCCCTGGTCCCCAGACCCCCAGGGGTCATTCCCTCATCCATGTGGAGGGAGGGTCCTGTCCCTGCACCTTACACGGGCAGGGTTCATGCTGTACCTTCTCCTGCAATAATATAGCTAATGATGGTCCAACCTATGATGTGGACTGCAGAGAGCCAAGGAGTGGAAAATGCCATGCCTGGAGGTCTAGAAAGACCTACAAGGAAGTAGCATTTACTCAATGGTTTTGGTGCATCTCTCAATCACTGGTTCACCCACCAAGCCTTGCTCTATGCCATCCCTGGCTGATGCCTAGGATGGGGGGAAGGGCTGGTGAGCCCACAGCTCAGGTGAGGATGGAAGCCCTTGCCTGCATGTCTCCAGAAGATCCTTCAGTAAATCAGTGCAGGTGAAGGTGGAAAACCTAGAAAAGGAGAGTAGAGCTGGAGGGAGGGGTTTGGCCAGCAGAAGGGATGGTGTCAGACAATAGCGGTGGCTGCAGGGAGCAGGGGCTGGCGCTCACAGAAAGGCAGGTGGCAGGACCCAGAGTCAGCAGGAACAGAGGACCTGGCAGCAGCTAAGCTCACAGGTAAGCGCTGATGGATTCACGTTTCTCAGCATGCACATGGTGTGTTGTCCCTGACTGAACCTCCCTGCCCAGTTCAGAGTGACTGTGCAGAGACTGATCCAAAGGGGATGGTGCAGCCCACACAACCTGTGGGAGACTGGTGAGCTGGCAGGGAGGTGATGGGGCTGTGCTTGGGGGATTGGGTCCTGTGAGCTGGCTGGCAGGACCTCACCAGGTGAGGGCACTGTCCCACCAGCCCTTGAACAACCTGGCAGGCCAGGCATCCCCAGGCAACCAGCCAACACCATCTGTGCTATGTCCAATGCAGGTCCTTCACCTGTCCGCAACCTGAGCCTGAGCAGCAGCGGGAGCTCTGCCATGCTGCATGCCTCCTGGGCGCACGCCCACGGCCAGCGGGAGGGCTACCACCTTGCCCTCTACCACAGCGACTCCCAGACGCTTGTGAGAAATGCGTCCATCCTGCCAAACGCCTCCACGTTCCTGTTTGACGGGTTGCTGGCTGGCAGCGAGTACGCCTTGAAGGTCAGCACGCTGGCTGGATCCAGCCTGGCAAGCACAAGTATCCACCAGTGGACAGGTAGGGAGTGATGGGTGTGCCTGGCCAAGAGGGCAGGGGTGGGAGAAAGGGTTTGGCAGGAGGGGTGCAGCACATGTGCCGGCTGGGCTAGCAGAGACAGGGATGAGGTCTCCAGGCTCAGGATGGGGACTTTGTGTAGGATGGGGAACAGCTGGGAGTTTTTCACATCTCTTCTGTGACCCCAGTGTGCTGGGCCAAGGGGGTTAAACCTTGCACCTCAGACCTGCTTTGCAGGACCCACAGCTTGGGTTTGTGTGCTCCGTGTCCCCATGGGAGAAGGGCAAGCTGGGGATCCTGGCAAAAGATCTTGGCTGGTGGGAGCTGCAGAAATGTTGCATTACCCAGGCTGCCACCCCCTCTGCCCTGGAGCCTGAAAGAGCATGACAGTATGGAGGGACCTCAAGAGCCCCTCAGCCTGCCTGGGAAGGGACATGGGAGAGACATCCCTCAGCAGACGCCTGCCAGACATTCACCCCCCCATGCCAGCACAGAGAGGAGCTGTGGGCATAGGAGACCCTGGGGAGAGAGGAGGGTCCGGGAGCCCCAGCCCCAGTGCTGAACCTTGCTGCCTCCTGCTTTTCCCCTCAGCTCCCACCATCCCCACCCAGCTGAGGCTCAGCCCGGGCTCCAGCACCAGCCTCATCGCCTCCTGGATGGGTGCTGCGGGGGCCGCCTGGCTGCACCTTGCACTCCACAACCTCCTCACCCAGACGGTGACCACGACCCTGTCAGCCAGGAGGGGCCTCACCAGCTACACCTTCCAGCATCTCCACCCCGGCACCCAGTACTGGCTGGGGCTCAGTGCCACAGCTGGGCCCTACACCGTGGTAGGGCCCAATGCCACTGCTTGGACATGTGAGTATGATTGCCAGGGATGAGGGAGGACCTCAGTGGCCCTGGCTTTATCCCTGCCTCTGGTTCAGCCTCTGAATCCAAAGGTCTCCTGCCAGAGCCCCGGGTGCAGAGGGCAATTCTTCTGCTTGGACCTGGCCGAAAGCTGCTCTAGGACCCAGCTCTGGGGCACTGCGATAGTGGGGCCAGTGAGTCCCCTGGGCAGGTGAATTCCCAGTGCTGGCCTCCTTCTCCCCTGGATGCACTGGGATCAGCCAGTGGCCTCTCCCTGAGGAGGAGATGGAAGGGCAGCAGTTCCCAGTGGTGTTTGTGCAGCTGGGGCTGGGCTCTCATGTGCCTCAGGGCTGTCCAAGGGCAGCAGAGAAAACAGGGGGCAAGGCGATAGCAGTTTAGCTGGTTTGAGCTGGAGGTTTCTGTAGGGAAATGGATCTTTGGTCCTCTTTGATTGCTGTCAAGGCTATATTTTTCATAGCTCCTGATAACCTCATCCTGGTGGATGTCCCTAATATGCCAGGTGCTGTGCAAACACAGCCAAGGAAACCAGTCTCTGGCAGGTCAAGAAATTGAGGATAGGCCTCCCAGACCCCAGCTAGTTGCACCATTCAACCCATCTGCCTCCACCTTCTGGCCTCAGGCTGACAAGGGCCATGAGAGAGGGTGACTTCTACCGCCAGAGTCGGGGGTTGCTGCCGACACTGCAAACAGTTCTGGCCCCAGGCTTGCTCTCCCAGATGTTCCCAGGAAAACCAGGGGGAAATGGAGAGGGCAAGCCTAGCCTGGACAGAGCGAGACTCATGCCGAATGACAAGAAAGTGTTGGCCCTCTCTAGTGAGGAGGAACAAATTATGGAGGTGCCAAGCTGCAAAATCACAGCTATTGTGGCCAGTGACTCATCCTGGCCTTGGGCAGAGACACTGGTCAGGCCTACGCTGCAAGGACCTGGGTGCCACCAGGTGACAAGTCTCCAGCTCTTTCCTGCTCTGCCTGCCAGTCTGGGAAGCTGGAGCCTGCTCACTGCTGACTCTGCAGCTGGGATTTTGGAAGATCTCCACACCCCCAGCTGGTTTGTTTCTGCTATGAAGTGAGTCTGACTCAATCTCTGCTGTTGCTGTCTGCGGCTCTGACCTACCTGACTGAACAGAAGTCCCCAGTGCCAGATGCACAAGCCAGGAGCATCCAGCCAGGAGTCGGTCCAGGCCAGTTCCTGGGAATATCAGCAAGCTCATGACAGCTCCTGAATGGAGAGGAGGGGGACTTTTAGGAATTTCCCAGCAGGGCTGCCAGCTTTGTCTGGGCTCTGCTAGACCACGAATGGTTGTGCTAGGGAGTGGAGACAGCATGCTTCAAAAGGATGTCTAAGGCTGGATGTAATCCTGCAGATAAGGAAGCAGGGAATGAGGCTCAGGAGTGTATGGGGTACAGAACACCCCATAATCCTGACACACACAATCCCCGTTCCCTTCCCTTCCAGACCCCCTGAGCCCTGGCAATGTGACCCTGAGCAATGCAGAGGAGCAGAGCTCCTTGCAGGCTCTCTGGAGCGCCCCAGCGGGAGAGAGAGACTTCTACCTGGTGACACTGCAGGAGGGAGAGGATGGTGCTCCAACAAGGAACATTTCCGTCGGCGGAGACAACAGTCATGTCACCTTCCATGGGCTGAGCCCTGGGAAGCAATACTCTGTCCAGGTGACGGCGGTGGCTGGGCCTTACCAGGCATCAGCCCGCAGTGCAGCAGCCTGGACACGTAAGCAGAAAGCCTGAGCGTGTCCTTTTGAGGCCATTTCTGCTGCCTGATGGAGGGGCTGATACCCAGAGGGAAGCTGGTGGGATGGTGAGGGGGACTGCAGCAGGGGCAGAGATGGGTTTGTGCAGTGCAGTGGCAGCTGGTCTCAAGAGCAGGCTGTGGGTCAGAGCAGCAAAATCTGCTGCCCCACAGTTCCTTCTTGGCAGACTTGTGTCAGGTAGTGTCAGGCACAAATCAAGACCAGATCCTACTCAGTAACCTTCAGACTCAGTGTTTGGCAGACTTCAGGACAGCTTCCCCTCCCTCTTCTCACAGCAGCTGGTTTGGTGGGTAGTGAAGCACCACCAGTCCCCTCCAGCGCAGCATCTCCCTGTGCCCAGTCCCTTCTGAGTGACTTGCAGAGCCACAGTTGGTGCTGTCCCAGAGCTGCCACCCTGGGAAGGAAGGAGAGGAGCCTTAAACAGTGGGCAGGCACTCACCCAGCCCATGGGTCCCCAGCAGTAAAAGGCTCTCCCTGCAGCCCTGACTGCCCATGTTTCAGGGGGGACCACTGCAGAGTGTTGTGGGAGCAATCTGGCTGACTGATGCACTGCCTTCCACAGTAACGTGCACAATTCCATCCTTGTCCCTTGCAGAGCCGCTAGCACCATCTGGTGTGAGTCTGTCCAGCCAGGGGAGCCCCTACAGCCTACTAGCCAGCTGGGAGGAGGCAATGGGAGAAGGCTATGTGCTGGCCCTCAGCCCCATGGAGCACCCCGTGAAGAACAGCTCATTGCTCAAAGGTGTCACCAACTTCACCTACAAGGGCCTCCGCCCTGGGACCCTTTACACCTTTGAGGTCAGCACTGTGGCTGGCCCCTACACATCCTCACCCCGGCGCATCACCAACTGGACATGTGAGTGCCACAGCCCCCACCGCAGCCAGCCCTGGGGTTCCCACTGGATCTTGCCCTTCCCCAAGATGTCGTGCCTCAGAGCATGTGATAACATGGGTCTTCTGCAGCTTCATGCAATAAAAGGGCAAAAGGCTCAGGAGGAAAGCAGAGGCACTGCTGGATGTGTCTGACCCTGGTCTGTATCCCAATCACCCGGCACAAGGGTCAGCAGAGCCCAGTGCCCTCCTCTTCCTCCCTCAGACCACCCTCCTGTGGCACTGCTCAGGCTGCATCTGCCTTGAACCACCTCTCCACTGCTCTGGTCCAGACCATCCCACCCACCACATCCTCCAGCACCAGAGCAGTCCTCTCTTACCATGTCAGTTTGAACACTGGCTGGCCCAGTCCCTGCCAAACTGGTGTGTGGTTGTCAGCAGGGGTGACGGTGGCCTGCACAGACCCTGTGGGTGGCCAGAGCACCTGGATGTGGGTTTTCCCAGGGAAGGGCCTCCAGCCCCAGCACATTTGGCATTGCACTTCTCCCAGGTGACCCCAGTCTGGGTGCAGCTGTGAATCTAGACCTTTCCTTTCCTAGATCCTTTGCCCCCGGAGCAGCTGACCCTCAGCAATCAGGGCCACAGCACCTCTCTGCAAGCCTCCTGGAGAGCAGCTCCCGCTGGTAGTACTGGCTACACAGGCACCCTCTGGGAAACCAAGTCCCAGGAGCGGGTCAGGAACATGACTGTGGGGACCAACTGGATGAATGTCACCTTTGAGGACCTGGTCCCTGGGCGACAGTATACACTGGAGATGGCTGCTATGGCTGGACCTTACAGATCCCTTGTGCGATCAGCCACAGACTGGACGTGTGAGTGTGATACCCCTACCTCAATTCAACTGCAGATTGCAACCGTGGCCTGCCAACAAGAGCAAAAGGCTCACGGCATGGAAACACGGCAGAGTGTGGACCGTGTATGGAGAGGTGGAGGAACTAGGGGCAGGGATGCACTGACAGACAAAGAGTGGAAGGCCAACCAGAGCCACATTCAGCCAGGTTGGAAGTAAAAGGGTCTTCAGTGCAGGAGAAACCCATCACTGAACAGAAAACATTTCCAAAAGTCACGCAGCAGGAAAGGTGGGCACCCGCCCTCATGTTTGTTGTGGAGCAGAAGCTCAGGCTGTTCTGGGGTTTGATATGCCAGGGCTCATTTCTCACCTGAGCCCACCAGAGACAGGCAGTGGAGGGTCCCCAGGACAAGTGCGTGCAGGCACACACTCCACACTGTGGGAGGTCCACCACAACTGCCTCTTACTGCCTGGATGTCTCTTCTCTCTCAGGCCCCCTGGCTCCAGCTGGCGTGACCCTGACCAACACCCGACGCCCGCTGGGACTCTCTGCCTTCTGGGACAAGGCTGCTGGCGATGTGGACCAGTTCCACCTCCAGCTCTACAGCAAGAGCCATCCAGCGCAGAGGAACATCTCAGTGGGGCCAAACACCCACAACTTTACGTTCCTGGGGCTGTCCCCTGGCATTCAGTACTTCCTGAAGGTGACTGTCCTTGCTGGCCCATACAGATCCTCGTCACACTTTGCCACCGAGTGGACATGTGAGTGAGAAGTGTCCCCAGCCTCCTGCAGGGTTGGGGCATCCTGGCACTGCCTGCAAGACTGGCAGTGAAGCGGACATATCTGGGCAGAGGGAGGGCTCTGGTGAGACCTGCACGCTTCTTGCCTCTGGGAATTGGAGCACGTGTCATGAGTTAGGTGCTGTGTGCTGGCTTCTGGGCCCCAGAAGACCCTTTTCCCCAGCTCAGGCTTTCCACAGTCAAGCTGAAACTTGCACCTAGACCACTCATGATCTCAAGGCCAGCCTGGGACTGGTGGGAGAGGGATGCGCAAGAGGAAGCACAGAGCCCATATGGGCTTGCTGCTTGCTGTCCATGGAGCAGAGCAGCCCACTGGGGAGCTGAGTGCTCTCTTCTCAGTACAGCACCTGCCTGCTAGCAGTGTCCTGGGGACACACACAGGCCACTTGCATGTCCCCCAGGACAACGGGAGAGCTAGCAGTCAGCTGACACCACTTCTCCTTTAGCCCTGTGCAGAGGTGCAGGCTGTGTCCTGGCTTCTGCAGTTGCTTTCCTCCACCATCTCATGGATCTCCATGCTGTGTTTTCCCCTAGATCCACTGTCTCTGGCTAACGTGAGTGTACAGCCTGGCCGGAGACCCCAGGAGCTACATGTGAGCTGGGTGGAGTCAGGCGGTGGCAGAGACCACTTGGTACAGCTCTCGGTGGCTGAGTCCCTGTCCATCATCAGGAATGTGTCCGTCCCCCGTGGAGTCACCCAGCTTGACCTGGAGGGGCTGGTGCCAGGGTCCCGATACCGTGTGGAGATAATTTCTCAGGCTGGGCCTCATCGCATCTCCTCTCAGACTGCCATTGGCTACACTGGTAGGAATGCAGCCTCTCTGCACCCATCCCCATCCCTGGTACCCAGCCTGGCTTTGACCTGGCGAGGGGCTGGGGACCAAGACGGAGGGGTCCTAGGGCTGTTCTGCAAGAGAGCTCTGATACCATGTCCCTGCAACCCCACTGGTGCCTGTCTCCTACTCAAGATGCTGGCTTTCTTTTTGGGACCCTCACTCATCCTGAGCCCAGCAGCTCAATGGGGCATGCTGTGAGCCTGCCCCAGCACTTTGGGACAAGGGGGTCTCAGGTCATGGTGATGATGCACCGTTATGACCTGGGACACAGAGAGCAACTTTGATCTGGGAGCAACCCACTGCTCTCAGCAGTCTTTAGACAGCATGATAGATGCTCACAGTCCTACAGCTCCCAGCTTCATTCCCAAACTAGAGTCAGTCCTGAGCATCCCAGGTTTGTCCCCTGTAACGCTGTTTCTCTCCTGCAGTCCCACTACCTCCTCTTTCCCTGTCGGCAAGCCCTGTCAGCACTGCCTGGGCTCTGACTGTGCACTGGGAAACTCCTCCTGGGCAGAGGGATAGGTATCTGCTTAGTGTGAAAGAGGAGGGCTCTTCTGCACCAAAAAGGAACCTGGAAGCAGGGAAGGACAGCACCAATGTCACCCTGGCACAGCTGGAACCAGGAACTTGCTACCTTGTTGGGATCTGGGCAGTAGCCGGACCCTATCACTCCCTCCCCAAGAACATCACTGGCTGCACAGGTGAGCATGCATACCACCCATGGGTGATTTGTGTGGGAGCACTGCAAGGAGATCCAGAATGGGATGGGGATCAGTGTTGGCACCCAGGGAGAGGAGAGCACCCTGGCCTGGTTTCCAGTGATGCTAGCCTGCAGTCATCTCTGGCCTCTTGCAGCCTTCTTGTATCACAAGGGCACAGAGTGCCTAACAGACATGGCTGCATGTTCAGAACTGGATCTTTTTCTCTCTGACTCGTGTCTCTCTTTCCTCGCAGTTCCTGCTGCTCCGACAAACCTGATCCTTACTAACCCAGGCAGCTCCTCAGAGCTTTACATGTGCTGGAACAAGCCCCCCGGCAGGAGGGACCACTACCGTGTTATTCTGTATAGCCTCAGCAACCAGGGCAGGGATCGGGTCCAGACCTTGAGTCCAGATGCCCAGAACATCACCTGGACTCACTTGGAGGCAGGCAGCAGGTTTGCTGTGCAGGTCACTGCTGTGAAAGGTTCATTTGAAGCCTCTTCCACCAATGTCACCCAATGGACATGTGAGTCTGATGGGTTGGGTTGGACATAGCACTGCAGTGTGCCCCAGAGCCTCCATCTGAGCCTTGCAGAGCACCCACCACTACCTTCCCCTTCCCAAACCATCCCCACTGTGCTCCTAGCTTCTACATAGTTGTCCCACCTTTCTGTTCACTGTCCTCATTCCTTCCCTGACAGAGATCCAATCCCCCCTACCCACCTCAAAGGCTCTGGGTATCATCCCTGCCATGTCCAGCTGCAAGCCCTTGGGATATTGCGCTCAGAGCCACGTGCACTCTCTGCCCATTTGTCCCCATGCTTCTCTCTGGGAGGATCTCTGGTGGCCAGCCTGCCCACCGCCCAATGGGAGCTGCGGGCTGGAGTCCAGCACTGCCAGAGCACGAGGGATCACTGGGCAGAGCAGCCAGCTCATAGCATTGAGCAGCAAGCAGTGGCACACAGGGGCTGACTGTCTCCCTGTTGCTTTCCAGATCCCTTGGCCCCTGCCAACCTCACCCTGGGCAGCCCCTCTGCATCCACGCTGCAGGCCTCCTGGGCAGCAATGGGGCAAGGAGCAGAAGGCTACGTAGTGGATGTCTATGACACAGCCTCCAGCAGTCATGTTGGGCACATGGTACTGGGTGGGGATGCCAGGAGTCACATCTTTAGGAACCTGAGCCCTGGCACCCACTACAGTGTGGCAGTGAGTGCCACAGCTGGGCCCTTCCACACCAGCACCCCCAACCTCACCCACTGCACACGTGAGTATGATGCTCTCCTTGCAGCCCTGTGTCCTCCACCAGATCTCCCCCTTCTGGGTTCAGATCAGAGGCTATACTCGTGCAGCCAGATCCTGTCTTCCTCTCCCACCCATGCAAGCGCCCAGTGCTCATGCCCTGCTGGATGCAGCAAGGGGAGTCTGTGCATGGCCCTGTGGCCTGGTCACCCATGTCCCTGGTAGCCATCCACAGGCATCCACAAGCTCAGGCAGCACCAGGGAGGAGGCAGCTGCCACAGAAACAAGGGCAAAGCCAGCCCTCAGGACCTTGCAGGGCTGACCCACCTCCTGCAGCACAGGCTTGATACAGATATGGAGCATCTCCTTTCCTTTAGCCCAGATGTGGCTCCTGGCAGTGACTTGTGTTTCCTCCCCAGGCCCGCTGCCCCCGGCTGCTGTGCACTGGCTGAGCATGGGGCATCCTGACAGGCTGAGCACATCCTGGGGAGCCACAGCTGGGCGGCGAGATGGCTACACACTGACGCTGTACCATGCACAGCTGGGCTCCATAGCAGCTACAGCCTCACTCAGGAGAGACACCCACAACTTTACCTTCATGGGCCTAACCCCAGGATACGAGTACTCCCTGGAGGCCAGTGCCACAGCTGGACCATACCAGGCAGCGGCACCCAACATCAGTGGCTGGACACGTGAGTGCCTGGAGGAGTGTCCCCTGCAGAGGGGCAGGAGATGTTGCCCCACTGGGCAGTCCTGAGGAGGGCTGGGAGGTTTACAGGGGATCTGGTGCCTTTGGAGATGTGCACACACATGTTCACGGGTGCAACACGCAGCAGTTAGTGCAGGGGCACACTGTCACCCTCATGCACATGGACGTTCAATTGTAGACTTGCACAAGAACATGTTGATGACATGCAGGGTTGCCCAGCTGTGCCCATGTGGGAACATCCCCCTGCCCCTTCAGCCTGTGTACAGAAGCACTCACACCCTCACTGAGTCTCCTCCAGCAGTTAGAAAACACATTACCATAAAAGTTCATGAAATGAATCAGTATAGTACAAAAGGCTAATCCATAGTCCTCCCGGGAGAAGAGGTCTTTGCTCTGGAGATGGACTAGTCCAGCACTTCTCCCCACCCAGAAAGGTTTTAGGGCTGGACACAGTATTGATGCTGTGCCAGCTCTGCCCAAGCAGCTGCAGGCCAGCTGGGTGCTGGAGGACATGCGTTCAAGCAGCAGTGGCAAAGGCGCTCCAGCTGGGCTATGGGATGAGGGTGACCTAGATGAAGAAGGGTTGTCATGTGAGGGACCACAGAGGGTGAGCAGTATTAAAGGTGAGGTGGGATGGGGACAGAAAAGAGAAAAGTGAGGAGGAGGAGTGTGCCAGAGGGTGTCTATGAGTCCCAGCCCTTAGGGAGCATCTGTCCTGCTGTACAATGTCCCATCAAGTGTCTGTTTCCTTCTGCATGGTCTCCAGTCCCTAACATTAGGTCTGGTAACTCCCCAGGCCCACTGCCCCCAGCTGCTGTGCGCTTGCTGAGCACGGGGCACCCCGACAGGCTGAGCGCGTCCTGGGGAGCAGCAGCCGGGGGCCGAGACGGCTATGCACTGACCCTGTACCATGCACAGCTGGGCACTGTGGCAGCTACGACCTTGCTTGGGAGAGACACCCACAACTTCACCTTTATGGGACTGGCCCCAGGAAGCAAGTATGTGCTAGAGGTGGTGTCCACGGCTGGGCCCTACCAGACACCTGCAGGGAATGTCAGCAACTGGACGTGTGAGTACCCTGTTTTGAAGGTGATGCATGCCTTGCTGGGCAGTCACGAAAGCTCATGGCAAAGGACATGGCCCCAAGGACCTTCATGGCACTCCCCGAGCCCTGCCTAGACCAAAGGGCTTGTCAGTGCCATGGCACTGAGCAGAGCTCTGCCCATCCTCACCATCAGCTCCACTAGCCTGGATTAGTTCAGCTGAAGCTCTGGGGGCTGTGCTTCAGAGGAGAGGCATGGAGGAGGGAGCAGGGAACAGGGGCATTCACTTCCCGCCCCCCCCCCCCCCTCTAGCTGACTGGGTGGTCCCTCCTCACCCATCTCGGTGTCTTGCTCCAGCTGGGACAGGGCTGTCTGCTCAGACAGGCACCACTTGAAGCTTGCAGAAGCTGCTTTTAGCTGCCTCCAGGCTGGTGGATGCAGCCATCCAGCCAAGACAAAGTGCTCTGTCCTGTATGGTGCATCCCTTCTGATGACACTGCCAAGATACTCAGGCAATGTCCTCAGACCCTTCACTGACATGTCTCCCATCCTGTCTCTCCAGACCCCCTGGCACCCCGTAATGTGTACATGACAAACCAGGGGTATCCCAACAGGCTGAGCACATCCTGGCGAGCGGAACCCCAAGGACAAGACAGTTACAGGCTCCTCCTGTATCATTGGGGATCAGGTATTGTGGCAGCCAATGTATCTGTTGGGAAAGGCACCAGCAAATTCACCTTTTCTGGCCTGGCTCCAGGACACAAATACCTGCTGGAAGTGGTGTCCATGGCAGGGCCCTACGCAGCCTCCGCGGGGAATATCAGCGACTGGACAAGTAAGTGGCAAGAGCTAGAGGTCCTTGCAACACGCATGAGGCTCAGCCTCACCCAAATGGGTAGGCTCAGCACCTGCAGTGATAAGGGGCAGGGACATGGCTAGAACTGCTGCCTGGAAGCTGTAGGTACCATCATAGCAATGAGAATACAGGCTATGCAACCCCCCTGTGGAGGGGAGAGCAGGGCAAAACTGCTGTCCATTGGACAGTCCGGCAGCCATGGCTGCTGTTTCAGAAGGCAGACCTCCAGCTCGTGGCCCCGCTGTTCACACAAGCTGGCTCCTCCAGGCAGGCATGGGTGACTGCACAAGAGTAAGGGACCCCATGGCAGTAGTGCTGCTCTGGTAGAGGACACCCACTGCCTGGGAGACCACAAGGTCTTACAGCCAGGGGGGGACACCCCACCATCCCTGCTGCCTTTCTCCCAGGCACTCAGAAAATTCCTGGCATGGGGGATAAGGGGAGGCTGGGCTTTTTTTTTTTTTTTTTTTTTAAAGGAATGTGGAAATTGCAGATAAGCACAATAAGCCTTTTCATGTGCTTGTGCCCACAGTCCCTGCACTTTGCTTGGGGAATCCAGAGGTCTCTGCTCCCACACTCAGCCAGCCCCTGGCAGGGTGCTGGGAGTCATGTGCAGAGCCCTTCAGGCAAGTCTCTAATGAAACTTGCTAATTAGCAGATGGAAGAACCCATCTCCTCGTGCTCCTCACTCTGCATGTCCTCCAATTGCCATTTAAAGGTCATTTCTGGTAGTGGCAGTGAGCAGCTGCAGAAATGTTATCACTGAACATATGAAGCTTCCTTCTTGTATGGAAGAGAGTACATGCATGCCAGTAACTCTCCCCTGGTGTGGTTTTCATTGTAGCCCCCTCAGTTCCCAAAAATCTCTCTGCGGTGGCTGAAGGGAACAACACGATGCTCATCTCCTGGGGCAGCGTCTCTGGAGAGCAGGACGAATGCCAGCTATGGCTGCGGGATCCCAGGAACAGCACGCTGCCCTGGCGGCAGGCCCTCGACAGAGGGCAAGTCCAGCACCTCCTCCAGGGGCTGATCCCAGGGAGGAACTACTCTGTCTCCTTGAGCTGCGTGGCTGGGCCCTACTGGAGCAGCACCAAACCCTTGGCAGTGCCAATGGGTGGGTACACACTGTCGTAGGGATGGGGGGAGTGCAGGCTGGAAGGGGGAGAAACACCTGGGTGGCCTCAAGACTGGATCAGCCCTTGGGTGTCAACAGAAGCATGGGAAGTCTTCATGGTGGGAGATAAGGAAAGCTAACAAGGTGATCCTCTGGTAGGCATCAGCTTTCTAAGCTAGCCCCATCACAGAGATTTCCCATAACCTTGTGGCCTGGTTACCTGTGAAGCAAAGTGGACTCTGCAGAGATCTCCATTGGTCTGCTTCTCCTGTAAGACATCTGCTCAGGCCCTGACCAATTAGCCTTGTCCTGTGGCCCTTCGCACAGAAGGCTCCCAGATCACAGATGCCCAGCTCTGCTCCTCTCTCATTGACCTAGGGGCAGGCAGTAGAGGACCACAGTGGCTCTGGGCTGACGCATGGGCTGAGACTGGGATTTCTCTGATCCAGTAAGTTCAGAGCCTACCATATCTCCTTCGCAGAGCCAAACCCGGTGGAGGATGTGCAATGCCTACCAGAGTCAAGAAGCCTTTACTTGAACTGGACCAGCTCTCCTGGAGATGTGGAGGCTTATGAGGTGGTGGCAGAGAGACTCTCTGATGGACCTTCCACCTCCAAGTATGTCGTGAGCATCCCTACGAGTGAGGCCAGTCTGCAGGGGCTGGGGCCAAACTCATCCTACCGAATCTTTGTGAGCACAGTGGGCATGAACACAATGAGAAGCCAGGCTGTGACTCTGCTCTGCAACACAACAGTGGAGGGTGAGTCCCTTTCTTTCCCGCAACCTTGCCACAGACCCCAGGAGAAGACACCCAGCGTTGCTAATTACACCTGGGGACTCTTTCAGCTGCCTGTGAGCCCCATGTGGTCCTGCACTGAACTGCAGTGGGTCAGGGCTCTGGGCCGTGATGCTGGGACCAGTCACAGGCTGAGCAATGCATGGTGGGTCTGTGGGAGCAGGGACACACTAACAGGCTGTGCTTGCTGGTTCCTCTTCCAGCCCTGCCTCCACCCCTGCGAGCAGACATCTTCCAGGTGGAGGCCAGCTCCACAGTTATCATTTCATCTGACCTGTTCAGCGAGGAGAACGGCCAGATCGAGTATTACGGTGTCATTGCTACCACTAATGATTCATGTAAGTGCCCCTGCACATCCAATCTGCAGTGGCTGCCTGGAGGGCAGCAGGCCCCCTGGATGTCACTTTGGGACTACCACTGTCACCTTGTACATTCCCCTTCAGTGCTGAGGCCCACCCAGGAAATCATGTCCAGCACATGGTATGACCACTATTATGGGACAGAGGACTCCTACCTGGCTGTGCTAATCCCCAATCCCTTCCATCCGAGCCCCAGGAGCTCCCCTGAAACCTGGCGAGTGTCAGTGGGAACAGAGGAGTGCGGCCAGTCCAGGGCAACATGCAACGGGAAGCTGAAAGCCAACGAACAGTACAGGTGAGAGATGTCCACAATCCTCCCGAGAGGAAGGCGCTGGAGAAGAAAAGGGACTGCACATGTCCCTGCAAGGTGCCAGCAGCTCCCTGGATGTTGCCTCACCCTCGTACTCCCCAGACCCCCAGCAGTGGACCCAACGGGTTGCTCCACCAAGCAGCATTTGAGGGGTGCAAGAGCTGGCATACCAGAGAATATTAGACAGTGTAGGTGAGCAGGGAGAGGGAGAGCAGAGGTGAAAGCTGAGACTGACAAGGGCTGTATGTGTTGCCTTGGGAGCTGGGCAGTTGTCCACCTCCAGGGTAAGAACTAAAATGGATGCTGTTAATTGTAGGACTTTTGCATGTGACTCAGAGCCACATGCAGACTTAGAGAGTGCAAAAATTAAACTGATTTAGAAACTAGTTCAAGTGGTGCCTACACAAATGGGGGCTCAAAGGTTGGGGGTAGCAAATGCACAGGCTGAGGTCCAAGTTCCCCATGAGACACACACACACACAGATCACTATATTCATAGATTTAGAGTCTTATTTGACAGTAGGTAGAATCCAGGAACACGAATGTACAAGCATACATATTTTGTTATAGGTTACCTTTAAAATAGTTGATGGTAAAACAGGTTTTCTACTGCAAACAAAGAATCATATCTTTAGTTAGTCCTCTGTTAATTTAGCAGCTCACAATTTCATCAAACAGGGACTGTATCCCCAGGCATTTCTCTGACAAAGGGATCCCCCAGAATCTGGGAGGTTGTCCCATTTCAGTTTAAAGGAACTTACAGCAAGGGTGGCTGACTAGTGATAGAAGTCGCTGAGAGTGTTGGGAACAGAGAAAGAAAGACCGTGAGAGAGTGCGTGCATGAGAGAACTTCACTTTTCCCTAGGAGTAAAGTGAGAATTATGTCTGCCCTTAAGTCTTGTGGTGAGTGAAGTCAAGGTCCTTGATGTTGAGTTTGGACCTGCTGGCTCTCCTTCCTTTCTTCTTTACTGCTTCGCTCTCTCTACTTTTGCTATGTGCAGACTCCATGCTTACATGAAGAACTTACACTGATTCTTGTAAAGTTGTTTTAGATTTACATGTTGCCAAACAGGGGCTCTTAAGCCACTCTTTGGGGCAGCACTGGCAGAGAATAGAGATTGGTGTTAATGCTGGGCTGCATCAGGGGAGTGGGAAATGGCTGCTTGTCTTGGGGAAAAAAAGGGAATTGCTAGAAAGCCATTCCCTTGGAAATCCCACCGAGAGTAGGATCATCAGAGGAAACAGCTCTTTGGGCTTTCCCTAGGTACTGTATTATCATGCCTGGCAGGAGAACTGCATTATGATCTGGCACGGGAGAGCCTCCAATTGATTCAGAAGGTTTGAGACTGCCCATCAAGCCCATCTATTCTTTATTGCTAACGGCTCCTGCCCGACTCGCCCTCAGGCATGGCAGGGCAAGCCTTACTGCTTAACCCTAGCAGCCTCAGATCTGGCCTTCTGCTCCAGCCAGGACAGCCTGGGCACAAGCTGGGTCTGCGTTAGCATTGGCTCAGCCCAAGGTCTGCCAACAGTCTCGAGTGGGGTTTAACAACAGCAGAAACACACCAGGATACCCTTCCACCCCCCAAATACTGTCTGCCCAGTCTGAGGGTGGTATATGTGCCCACCCTGCTTCCCAGCTGCCATTTTCGTTCCAACATTGACCTCCTGCAGGGTAGCAGCTAATTCAGAGCCATCAGGCTGTCATTAGTCTACCTACCATGGTTCAATAACATGTACTTAACTGTCCGGTTACTCAGGACTAGAAAATCCTTTTGCACCTCTTCACAGCTTGGTTTAATTTTGGCTGCCCTAAACAACCTGTATCCTCAGTACACTGTGCTGCTTTCCTAGTTAATCATTAGTAGTGTGGTGAAAAGCAGATACCGCTGACAGCCCATCTCCACTCTGAAAGCCAGCCCTTGTTTCCTATCTTTCAGTGAGTTATTTATCCACAAGCCCTTATCTCTCATGCCATGGCATCTGCAGGCTCAGTTTACAAAGAGGTTTTTGCTCTGGCAGCCAGGTCCAGGGTGCTGCCAGAGGGGACTCACACGAGGCTCCACCAATTTTGGCTGCTAAAATCCGAAGCTACATTTGAAAGCCTTAGCTTGTAGTTAGGGCAGAAGAAGACCTACCCTTCCAAGTTACCTGCTTAGAAGGAATTCAGCTCTGCAGGGAGCTGTGAGGCTTGGTGTGCACACTGCCAGGAGGAGGATGTAGGGCAGATCTCCACAGGGAGGAGGATGCACCAGCCACTTCTGTGTGCATAAGGAAGGGTCTGGGTCACGGCTCAGCCCTCCCAGCTCAGGTGTCTCTGTTTCAAAAGTTACCTGGGCTCAGCTCTTTCAAGTCAACCCAATTAATGGATTGACATGAACTAAGAGAGTGACTCAACCCAACTTGATTTTCCCTACTTACTGTTGTCTTTCCCTATTTGTGTCCTATAAGAGCAGAAACTTAACTTGTCTCTGGAAATAACTCTTCGGAGGACAGCTGTTTCCCATTTGTGCTTTCTGAACATTTTCTCATGTTCTCCCAAGTGCAACAAACTTGTGCAAGAGGCAGAAAAGGGAGGAAAGACCATTTTCACACATTCCCTAAACCCCTACCAGAAAACCAACTTCTTCCAACACAGCATTTCAAAACAGAGGCAGCTGTCCTGTTCCCTTGGGTCTTCCTGCTGCTGGCTGCATGGCTGCTGTGCTCAGTTCAGACTGCCCCTGATGGTAGGACTCTGCTTTGCCCTAGGTTCAGCATCGCTGCCTTCACCAAATATGACCCAGTAGCCCCTGCAGTGACATTCACCATGTTCTCAGGTAAGATAGAGAATGGCATCTTCCCCACCTGGCTGCGTAGGTTAGAGATAATTAACAGTCTGACAATGGCAAGCCAGAGGGAGATCATAGGCTGTAGCAAATAAAATAAATACAGTAAATGCAGCCATTTACTGACTTTTCTGTCCGTTCTATCTCTTTTTTATTCGAGCTGCTGGATCCAGTGCAGACACAACTCCACTATCAATGCCAATAATCACTGGAATCATTGTGGGATTTCTCTTGACACTTGCAGCTATTTTTGCTTTGGTCTACTGGAAACAGCTCAGAGCAAAGAGGTGAGGATGAGCCACCTTTTACCCAAGGGGTGCAGGCTGAGAAGCCCAACCTTCAGTGCCAAGCCAGGAGAAAGAGCAGTGGGAGGGTATAAAAAGAGATTTAGGCAAACTAGGACACCCACTAGTGGAGTTGTGCCTGGCAAGCACAGAAGCAAAAGGCAGAGGGGAGCTGCCCATGTGCAATTAATTCACAGAACCCTACACATGTGCAAGACAGTGTGCCTGATGTGAGCTGTCTGCTCACAAGTGCTCCATGAGCCAGCAGTGCACAATATGCTCACAGCATCTGTCCCTGCACTGCAGTGAAGAGTAACATCTCCCATGCTTTGATTCTAGAACCAAGAAAAGCAGCCTGCCCCAGGAAATGGTGACCTACAGCTTGAGGTGAGTGCTGGATTCTTCCCTGTCTGCGTGTCCCCACTGCAGGTCCGAGTCCTTCACCCACTTCCTTTCTCATGCTTTGACTCAGGGAAAATCCAACTCTGTCTCCTCTCCTTCAGTTATTTTTTAAATCTTAGGCTTTCCCATGTTCTGTATTTATTGCCCAGCTCCATTCCAAGTTAATGCATTGTCCACACCTCCTCTGTCCTCCTCCTGACTAGCCTGCCAGACCTCCCAATAACTAAGGCAAGTTTTCCTCTGGACTTCCATTTCATGCAGGAACATATGTCGGCCAATTCCCATACAGAACTTCAAGCAGTACTATGAGATGAAGACAGCAAGTGGTAACCATGCTTTTTTCCAGGAGTTTGAGGTGAGATGAGACTCCTGCTAGAGATGAGACTTAATTTCTCCTCTAAGTAGCTCATGCCCCAGCTGTTGGGTGGTCAGTATAGACTCCTCATCTCCCGGGACAGTAACCATGTCTCTAGGAATCCAACCACCCTACTAAGCAATCTTGGAGGCCAAAGATTGGATGGACTAAGTGATCAAGCAATTCCTTTGCTCAAAACCTGTTTTGTTCAAGTTCTGGTAGAAAAACATGTTGTCTGTGGTGTGAGGTGAACTAGCACTGTCATAGCTGCTGGTGGACAAAGCTAAGGGCCCCAGGCCTGGACTGGAGGCGAAGATACTGAGTGGTGTTGCAATGAGATCCACCTTGACAGTGTTAGAAAAGAGCCTGCAGCCCAAAGGAAGGTCAAGGAATACTCTCAGAGCTATAAGGCCAGGCTGTGAAATTCACCTCAGGCTACCTTCAGTGGCTCTCACTGCCAACATCTGCAGGCTCTGAATCGTTCTGCTGCCAGCACCTTTGAAAGTCCCATAAGCGATTTCAAACCCTCCTTGGATGACCCTTCTCTGGCCCTCTGAGTGAGGACAGAGGCAGAAGCAGTGCAAGATATTTCTGTTTTCTCAGCACAAAATGCTCTGAGCTTCTTGGTAGATTTCTGATTTCTGAGAAGGTTTTGTTCCCCAATACTTGTTCTTGGGCTTGTTTTCTTTTAAATACAAACAGTGCTGTTGGAAAAGGCACTGCGAAAAGACACCTACGGCTCAGAGTTCACAAGCCATGCTGAGGGAGGAGTAGAGCAGTTCCCTGTGCATGGGTGACCCTCTTGGACCACCAGACAGAGCTGTTGGCCATGAGCAGGGAGCTGGGTTGGCCAGGAGCTCTCCAGAGAGACATTTGTGCTTATCTTCTCCCCTGTCCTACAGGAGCTGAAGGAAGTTGGGAAGGAGCAGCCAAAGGTGGAGGCTGAGCTACCAGCAAATGTCTCCAAGAACAGATATCCCCATGTGCTGCCCTGTAAGTGCTGTCTCCTCCCTCCTCCTTCCAGCGTCCAGGGTGGGAGTTCACACTGCAATGCACAGGGACAGGCTCACCTTGCATCACTGCAGGGTTCACAGTGCCTGGCTGCTCTCCTGGGAGAAGAAGGAGTCTTGAAATAGGCCTCAGTTTCCATTTTCCTGCTGGACACTCAGGGCTTATGAGTTGAGCCAGGGCTGAGCCACCATCCTCCTCAGCTCCTCCAGGAGACTGCTGGGCAGGTGCTGGGTCAGCGCAGCTCAGGGGTGGGTCCCAGCTGGAGACCAAAGGGGGACCATGAGTGTCCCATGGCTTCTTTGATAAGCCTCATGATACCTGCTCTGCTTTCTGACCCCTCTGCTAACCCAGCTGGCAGGCAATGGTCACCTTTCCAGGGAGAAGGTGCCTGGCCAAGCACAGGGCCTCACTGCTAGCTGCATACATGGAGCTGCTGGGGCTTCTCCCAGTGAAGAGGGCATGACTGTCTTGGTGAAGGGCTGCCTTGGGGGGTCATGTGTGTATGCTGTCTTTCAGATGATCACTCTCGGGTCAAGCTGAGCCAGCTGGGGGAGGATCCACACTCAGACTACATCAATGCCAACTTCATGCCTGTGAGTGCCCACTTGCCTTCCCCACAGAGACATGGCCATGGGGCACCATCAGAGAAACTCTGCCTGGACTGAGATTTTGAGGGCTGGTGCCACTGCCACTGAAGCCACAGCTGGCACAGACTGGCAAGCAGTTGGGGGTCAGGCAGAGATGCATAGTTACCTTTAGCAGGGGTTGATGGAGATCGTCAGATGGCAAGTGCTGTGAATGCAGGGGTGTGAATGTGGGGAGACTGGCAAGGCTTTCTGCTTTCTTCTTGAGGACTATCCTCTTCCCATCATCTCCCAGCTTACTGCCCTGTCTGTCTGCCTGCTCTTTCTCCTTCTGGTCTGTGCAGCTGCATTTGAACAACCCTGGAGCTGTGCCCACATACCCCATCCAGGAGATTTTCCCAGGTAACAGGCAGGGCACACAGCATGCACGCACGGGTGTGTGGATCCGCGGGGCATGTGTGTGTCAAAGGGGCAAAGGCAAAGAAGCAGCCTGAGACCTTGCATGATCACCCTACCTTCAGCAATGACTGGGGAGCACAAGAAAGACCCAGATCTGTCTTCCCCTGGTTAGGCTGAATGAGGAACTGCTTGGAGGGAAATGGGGGTGACATCTTTATTCCAAATATGTAGAGAGCACATGCTGGGCAGCACATGCTTCCTGTGAAATCAGCTGCTTCTGAGATCAGCTGCCTGGGAACTGTGCCCGCATGGCCTAAGGGCAACAGGCATTTCTACCTCTACCAAAAAAGCAGACCAGGCACTGAATCTGTCTCAGGGCAGGATCCACCTGCCTCGGCAACTTGCCAACTCTTCCTGTCTGCCTCTTCCTCAGGGCTATACATCCCAGCAGGAGTTCATTGCCACCCAGGGGCCCCTGAAGAAAACAATAGAGGACTTCTGGAGGCTGGTGTGGGAGCAGAACGTCTGCAACATCATCATGCTGACAGTGTGCATGGAGAATGGGCGGGTAGGTTGGCACCACCAGGCTTCCATGTGCCAGGCTCAGCCAAGACTAGATCTGGTCGTGTGAGCTGAGCCTAGGGCTGGGTTTGTGCCCTCCACCAACCCCTGCTTGGATGTGGCTCCAGGGTGAGCACAGGCCACAAAGCTTCCCCAACAGGCAGTGTGGGGGGAACAGAGGCTGATGTGTGCAGCTCAGCGTAAGCTTGGGGTAGGAAGGGATAGAAGTGGAGCTTAGCTGGAACCATGCCCATCACACTCAGATATTTCTGCAGCATCTGAAATTACACTTGCCTCTGGATGAGACACCTCACATGGACTGTTCCTCCAGTCTCCAGGGATGATGAGACCCATACAGGTCCTTTTCTCTGGAGGAGCCTGAGATCCAAACGAAGGGGAGGTGGAGGAGAGCCATGCAGAGCTCCCAGTGGGAAGGGGAAGCACCGCTGCCTGCTCCCCAAGACCTGCCTTGGCTCCCTGCACAGCTGCTGCTCTCCAGATGCTCCCAGGGAGCCGGGAGGTCACCCAGTGGGACCTGGGCCCTCTGACCCCTCACTGGGACCCTGTCCTGCCTGTGCTCTAGGTCCTCTGTGATCATTACTGGCCATCCGAATCTGCCCCAGTCTCCTACGGGGAGGTCCGGGTCCACCTGCTAACACAGAGCAGCTCCGAGGAGTGGACCATGCGCGAGTTCAAACTGTGGCACGTGAGTAAGGACCCAAGAGGACTCAGGGACCTGTCAAGGGCTGGGGGTTTGCATGGGATTCAGTGGCTTTTCTCCTTGGTGGTGGTAGTATAATTTCCTTTCCCTGCCATTAGTGGGGTTTAAAAAAGGCGCAGTCCCCTGAGGAGCAGTCTGTCACTTCAGACTTGGTAACACAGAAGTGTCCAACATGTATCACCCCTGCTGTCCACCCTTGCTCTCTCCTGTCCACGTCCCTGCACTGGGACACAGACTGCAGCTTCAAGAGCATGTTCCCCAGCAGTCAAAGGCAGTTCTCCTCCCTACCACCTCCACGTGCCTCACAGTGGCAGGGGACTGTGAGGCAGGACAGAGGAGCAGGAGCCACCAGGCAGTGCAGCAGACCTGGCATTGGCTGTTCCCTGGAGATGAGCTGGGTGTCCCCAAGTCCCCAGGTGCTCCCAGGGCTGCGGGGTGAAAGCATGCCCCTGTCCTGGTGGGCTGCACACCAACCACCAACATCCCCCGGCAGGAGGGTCTCCGGGCAGAGCGGCATGTGTCCCACCTGCACTACACAGCGTGGCCCGACCACGGGATCCCTGAGTCTACTACTTCCATTATGACCTTCAGAGAGCTGGTCCGGGAGCACATCCAGAGCACCAAGGATGCAGGGCCGACCCTTGTGCACTGCAGGCAAGGCTCTGCTCTGGGGGATGGGAGGAGGGGATGATGGCAGAGGGTATGGGGGACAAGGGTCCTAGTCGTACACAGACTGGGAGGGGAAGCAGTGCCTGGGAAACACAGCTGGTCTGTAGAGAGTCTCCTGCTTGGGCATTGGGGATTACAGGTCTGCTTGTAGCCTGCCCCCCAGCCCCTGGGGATGGGGCAGCTGGAGATGGTCAGCACCAATCCAGGGCAGTCTGAATGGCTCCTCAGCCCCATGCTTTGCTGGGACCAGTGCCCCAGGGTTCAGCAGCAGGACAGGAGCCCATGGCTATGGGATCAGGCAATGCTTAACCCTTGCTCTCTGTGCTCTCAGCACCGGGGTAGGCCGCACTGGCACCTTCATTGCCCTGGACCGGCTGCTGCAGCAGATGAAGCAGGAGAAAGTGGTGGACACATTTGGTGTTGTTTATGCCTTGCGGATGAACCGTTACCAGATGATTCAGACGCTGGTAAGACCTCTGCTCCCTCTTCCCCCAGGCCCCTTGCTCCATGGTGTAAAAGCTAGCAGGGCTGGGAGACAGATGAGCTGACTGGCCAGCCCCAGTACCCCCAGGCTGGTCCCCAACCTGACACTGTGTCATGGTGCCTCTCAAAGCAGCAGCTCAACTAGAGTGGAAATTGCTTGGCTGTGGGGGTCTCCAGCAGCTTCATACCCTGCTAGACCCACAGCAGCAACACACAGTCTCAGAGCCCTCCCAGGAAGCTCAGAAACACCCCAGAGCACCTAGGAACAGCATCAGGCCCTTTTCGGGCAATTCTTAACCCACACCATATCATTGGCCTGTGATGCTCCACAGCCCATCTAATATTTCCAGTACTCAGGGTTCGGGCAAGGTGTCAGGACTACCCTTCAGGACAGACAGGCAGACCCAGTGCAGGGATCCAGGGGCTCTGAGATTGAAGTAGCCAGGGCTTTTTTTTGGGCATGAATGTAGGACACCCTCTGCCCACTAGGCAGTGTCGTACCCACTCTTCCATGCTGTCTGCCTTTGCCTTCCAGTCCCAGTATATTTTTCTGCACAGCTGTATACTGGACAAGATCTTGGAGGAACCACTCCTGGGTTTATCAAGGACGGAGAGGTAAGGGCCTGCTATGTTTTGCCTGCCACTCTACCCACCCTGATCCACAGCCCCTTCAGGCGGCAAGCTGGGATCCTGACCCCAGCTTGAGCCTTGGCTCCAGGACAGAAGGACAGGGAAGCCCATCCAGCCATCCTACCCAGTGTTTTGAGGGGGGCAGCTGAGGGCTGGTTGTTCCCTGCAGCATGGGGAGCCCAGCCCAGAACTAGGTGTGAGTCACTGGGCACACTAGGAGGGCTTGGGGGACCACATCCTACTTTCCTCCAGTGCCAGTTTCCTGGGCTACGCCAATGCCAAAGAGCTGCAGAGCTGTCCTGGGGAAGGCATTTCACTCAGCCCCTGGCTTTCCAACCTACAGCGATGCCCTAGAGATCAGTTCAAACTGGAGGGGCTCATGGCAGCTGGGTGGCCTTGGGATGTCCCTTCCAACGGAGGCCAAGGGGAGGAAGTAGGGTCAGGTGGGGCATGGCTTTGCCCACCTACCTCCTTGTCTCTGAGGCTACATCTGGAGGTCATATATCTATCTTTATGGTCAAATTGTCTCCTCCTTCATGCAGAACAGGATGCCTTTGTCCATGCTGTATCTTGGGAAAGGGCTCTGGACTGTGCCACACCTGAGACCTGCCTTTGTCTAGGAGAGAGCAGGTTGACACAGGCCAGAGCTGGGCTGGGGACCTGCGAGGGCCCCAGAATTTGAAGGGTGAAGGTCTGCTCACAACCCTGTCTACCTGCTGCAGACACAGCCTGGATGCTTCTGAGTTTGCTCAACCTCATCCTTATCCCCGGCTTCTCTCCCCAGGTCCTGTCCCATCCCGCTGAAAAGCTTTGCTCAGCACTATGCCCAGAAGGCGGCCAAGTCCCATGTGGGCTTCCTGAGAGAGTACGAGGTGAGAGCTGTCCTGGGCCAGGTGCAGGGAGTGCTGCCATAGCCATATGTGCTGGGGGGACCTGGGGAGTGATTGCGCCTGGTCAGGCTGGGGGACACCCAATAAGTGCCTCCTGAGTGGGTCCCATGCCCCAGTTTCCATGTGCCTGGCTGTCCTGGCAGTGTCCACTCTCCATGGCATTGCGTCCCCAGGCACATAGCTCCCTCATGCATCCTGCACTGATCAGGGTCTGTCCACAACCCGCTCCTTCCCAGACCCCATGCAGGGTAGGGACCCACCTGAATACCATTCTCCTACAGAGAGATGCAGCCATCTCCTGACAGCACGGAGCAGACCTGGCAGCCCACCCCCAGAGGTGGTCCCATAGAACCCCTGCTAAGGCTTTTGCATGTGCAGCTATAACCTCCCCTCTGCTGAGGCCAGGTGTCCCCAGGAGTCCCCAGTTCCTCCTGCTCCTCCTGACCCTTCCCCACTCACTGGTTTCTCCACTCTTTCACTCTGGCAGACCCTCCTAGAGGTTGTCAAGGAGGAAGCCAGCTCTGCAACACCATCTTCAGGCAGCCAGCAGACACGGCCCTCTTCTGGCATCCTCCCGTGTAAGTGCTGTGATGCCTTGCATCCTTTTCCTTCCTGTACCTGAGTGGAGCTAGGCTGGACCAGGGCTGGTGCTCCACAGTACAAGAATATATTTTGACACACTGCAGTGAGTCCACCAGAAGGGTACCAAGGTGTTTCGGGGGTGGAGCACATGATGTATGGGACTGAGATAGGTGGGTTTGTTCAGCCTGGAGGAGAGAAGGTGAAGGGGAGATCTTACTGCTATCTTCAGCTACCTGCTGGGATGGCACAGAGAAAATGTAGAGTCTTCTCAGAGGTGCACCATGGAAGGGCAAGAGATAATGGGTATGATTTGGAAGAGTAATCCAACTCAGTGTAAGGAAAAATACATTCCCATGAAGGTGGCCAAACACTGGAACAGGGGCCCAGAGCATCTGCAGGCTCTCCACCCTGGGAGATATGCAGCTCTCCATTGGCTAAGACACTGAGCAACCTGCACTACACGTATCTGCTTTGAGCAGGAGGTTGGGATAGAGACCTGTCTTCTGGGGACCAACATCCATGGGCTGCAGAAGAGCACTGCAGAGGGGAGCACCTTTGCAGAGAAATGGTGAATGGGGGGTTGGATTTGTGTGGCTGTGCGGAGTCTGGCAGGTGGTCTGCAGGAGCTGTGTGAGCACAAGGCTGCCCTGGATCCCTCCACCTCCCACATATTTTGCAGATGATCGCTCCAGAGTGAAATTTTCCCTGCTGGAACAGGGCCCTTTCTCAGGTCTCCTACAGGTGTGGCGTGTCCCGGTGAGTCATAACCCCAGCAGTAATGCCCACCCCTGTGCCAGGGTCCCACAGGCAGCAGGTGATGCTCCCCCTTCCTCACTGTTCCCCTGCTCCCTGCTGCCTGGTTCCTGCACTGCTCCACTGGTCACTGCTGCTGTGGACAAGAAGGGACTGTGAAGACTGAGGATGCATCTTCCCTCACCTGCTCAGTTTGGGCTGTCCTCACTTCCCTTCTGCAATGCTTTCTCTTCTCTCATTGCCTCCTGACCTGCTGAGCTTCCCTTCTTTTCCTGGCTTCTCCCGCAGCCACCTGGGCTGATGGGGTACCGGTGCCACCCTCTGCAGCAGGAGAGTGACATTCTCATTCCCCACACAGGGCTGCAGCTCCAGCAGGGAGTATCTGGCTGTCCAGGGGCCTGACAAGTTGACCATGGAGGACTTCTGGACCCTGGTGTGGGAACAGGACATTCACACCATCCTAACACTTCTCCCACGGCAGGAGAAGGGGGAGGTGAGGTGCCGTGCCTGCCTGTGCCATGGCAAAGCAGGGATCTGTTTAATGGAGTTGGAAGCTAGCATAGCTCTGAAACTTGAACTCTTTTCACTGTGTCCTGAAGCCTGAGTGCAGATCCAGCTTAGCTAAAGCTGAACCTTCCCTCTGTCAAAGTGCTCCCACAGCTTGTCGCAGGAGACAGGTTCTGTCTGCCCACCATGCAGTCCATGGCTCTGGACTCAGCTGGTACTCTTTGAGCTACATGTCCATGGCACCCAAGGACAGCAGTTCCTGCCTCTGACCAACTGAGGTGGAGGGCATTTGCTGAGCAGATTCCCACTGTGAAGCAGCTGTGTTAACAGGGAAGCTGGCTGCAATCTGCTGTTGTTTCCAAAACTCCCCCAGGGTTTAGCTAGTGGAGGAACTGACATGGAGTGATGTTGGGGGTGCTCTCGGTCCAACCCCACCACAGATCCCTAAGATGGTGACTGATCTGAAAGATGGCAACCATCAACATGAAGCCAAACTTGCTGTTGTGCACAGGTCCCAAGTGAGGCGTGCTGGCCCCTGGAAGGAGACTCTCTCTGCACAAAGATGCTGACCATCCAGTGTGGCACAGAGAAGCTTGTCTCTGGATGGAGGTGTATCCAGCTCAAAATGAAACACGTATGTGTTGATGGGGTTGGCCTGTCTCCCACTGCCTGGGATGTTCTTCACTGCTAGCAAACAGGTCTGTAGGGGCAGGGGCTGAAAGGTCCATGGAGTTTTGTCTGAGCTGCAAGACCAGAGTGTCAGCAGTCCACAAATGCAGGAGGGAATCTAGATTACAACATCCAGAACATCTGCTGAGTGGACATAGGAGAGGCACAGGAGAGGCCTTGGAGGCTTCCCCCACCACTTGCTGATAGGTCTTTCTGACCTTTGAAAAAGACCACACAGTTCTTAGTCTCCCTCTCAAGGGGCAGGTTGGGGTGCTGTGGGGAAGGAGAGCAGGTTGCCAGAGGCACCATACCCACTGTGTGGGTGATGGGCAATGCCCCAGCAGAGACTGCCTGGACAGCTTTATGGAAGCTAGCAGTTAGCTCAGGAAAGCACCTGACAGCCTAAGGATTGGAGACCTGGGACCTCTCTGCATCCAAACTCACCCATCCCTCCCCGACATCCATGTCAACTCTTTGTGTCTCACCAGGAGAAGAAAGCAAAGGAGAGGCAGGTACAATGGTTCCTATACACGCTCTGGAGCAGCAAGAAGCAGCCAGATGTCCAGAGCCTGGTGGAGCTCCTCACTGCTGTCAGACGCTGCATGCCCCACCGGAAGAGAGCCAGTCCTCTCCTGCTGCACTGCAGGTACATCACATTACTGCTCCATACATGGGCAGCCTCGGAGAGCTAGTACACATCAGGCTGCACAGTGCATTGGCATGGCCACCAGCCCTGTGCCCTCCACCAAGGACCCCAAGGTTTTGGGGCATGTTGAGAGTAGGTCCATGGGAGCCAGAGAGTCTCTGAGCTTGGGGGTCAGATGAAGCAGTGCTCTGCCAAGCATATGGGAGAAGGGAAGGCAAACAGGGCTGGGCCAGGGGCAAACATGGATGGAGCAGGCATTCCTGGGCTGAGGTGCCCAGGCTATCTTTGGGCTGACTGCTAGGATCCTGGGAGCAGCCCTGACGTCCTCATTTGCTTGCAGCCAGGGAGAGCTCACAGTCCCACAGGACCCAACACAGCTGGCACATCAGCAGAGCTGGCTTGGGGGAGGGATGCACAGCTCAGCAGGGCAGAGTAGGCTGGATCTCCAGGCTCCTTCAGTGGGCATTTTGGGGTCCCATCCTCCCAGTCAGCACAGGCCTCATTGCCACCTAGACCAGTGCTCACAGTCCTCTATCCCCACTGTACTCAGTTGCTGCATGTTTTCTCATGGTGCTTCTGACTTCTTGGGCTGGTGCCCACTTCCAAAGAGGTTCAGCTCAGCCTGGCCTGGCATCAATGACCCTCCCTTGTCCCTTGCAGTGGTGGTGTGAGCCAAATGGGGATGCTGATCTCCCTGGATTGCCTGTTGCACCAGATGAAAGCTGAGAGAATTGTGGATGTCTATGGGGTGACCCTCCAGATGACAAGAAGCTGCTGTCTCATGACCCCGACTCTGGTAGGTGGGAAAGAGGAAGGGTGGTGGGCCAGGTAGAACAGAACATTCATGTTGTGCTGCCTGGACCTGGCATCATGCTGCCCACTCCCCAGGTGCTACCTGCCACCTGGGAGCCTGTGCAGCCTATGGAGGGATTAATTCCGTGCTTCCTCCCCACCCTGCAGCTCTGCCAGCCACTGAGAGCTAAGGGCATTATCTTTTCCCAAGGAAGAGCTTTCTATCTCCTCAGTTCTGGAGTTCAAATAGGTTAAATTGCATGTGAGCTTATGATAAATGCAAGGCACTCTTCCCATTCTGCCCTGGAAAGCATGAAGCACTGATTTCATACTACATGAGAAACCTGCCTGCTCACCAGCCTCTGGACATGCCTGTCAGCCTGGGTACTCAGAATCTGCTGGATTTCCCCTTGCCTGGTGCCTTTCCCTGCCACATCGCCCACACCCAGAGCCTGCTCCCAGCCCCTGCCTGCTGCCAGAGCTGGGGCCTCCTGCAAGGGGGTCCATGGGACACTCTGCCACGTTTGCAGCTGCCATGCAGCTGTGTGGGCAGTGGCACTGTCTGATGATGCCACAGCCATGCCCTGCCATGCTGTGCCAGCCCAGCTCACAGGCCTCCAGCGTGCCACTCCTGATGGGTGCTGGTGGCGCAGATGCCCTCTGGACAGCACTTTCATTTGCTACAACCACTGAACGAGCTGATGCGGCATCCCTGGAAACCCTCCCCACAGGGGACAGCAAATTGGGGCAGATCTCTCTGGGGCTTCCCAGTTGCAGAGCCGCCTGCAAGCAGCTAATCGCATTCTTAATTAATGTGAACCATACACATGGTGGGAGCCAGAGGAGGGCAAGGCATCTGCTGCCCCTGCTTCAGAGCTTCTTTGTATTTCAGAAGCGTTCTTGCGGAGCAGAGACACAATGTGCCCATAAAGGCACAGCAAGCACCAATCAAAAGCTGCTGCTGTGCTGAGGGGGAGCAGAGGCAGCTGCCTCCCCACCTTGCTGTGAGCAGTGGTCGCTGTGGTCCCAGCACAGCCAGTGAAGGACAGGCAGAGCTGCCCTCCAGCCCCACGCCACTGCCATGTGGCTGCCAGCCTTCTCCATCACTGGCTTGCCAAGGACCCCTTTATCTCTGGCAGGAGCATGCTGCTGTCATGCTGGGGGCATCAGCTGATTTTGGGGGGGGGGGGTAGTAGCCAAACAAGGGGGAAGATGAACCTTTGAGGGATTGTCCATGGATAACCACAGGGTATTTAAGCACCTCCAGCTCCAGTGCAGCGCTTGTCTCTGGGGATGTGCTCTTGCATTTGGCCAGGCATTGAGTGTGCCTGGTCTGAAGTCAGTCCTGGGCTGTCACTCCAGATTTCACAATCAGGCCAGGCTCATTGAAAACATGCTCTGGTGACCTGAAACTTCAGCCATTGTGTGATCTGTGGCTTTCCCAGCCCTTCAGTGGGGCTAAACCCACCGCCGGCAGGGGAGGAGGCTCCTCGTGACTTGCAGCTTAGCCAGCGCATTAGTGAGCTGTTAGGAGGCCCCTCTGTCAAGTCCCTAATCCCCCCTTCCCAGCTACCATGGGATTTTGACCCACATCATTTGCAGGCTGGCCCTGCCCTCCAGCCTTGTGCATTGAGTACAACCTAATTTACCTTTCCAACATCTTGCCTTTCATGGAGCCCTACCATGGCGGTGGTCAGTCCTGGGTATTTTGTAGCCTAGCATCATTTTGGAGGAGCCTGGCATTTGAGCAGAACCTCATATCAAATTCACAGTGGACTTGAGACCTCTGGACCCACATTTGGTACTGATGGATAATTTTGGTGATCTTAAAAATAGAGAAATAATGCAACCGGACTAAAACCACCCAGATCTTTTTGTCTACCTCTTAGAGCTTGCAGAGATCTACCCTGATCCACTGTCAGCACTTGACTCAGGTACACTGAGACTACCACCAAGGGAAACTTCTGCTCCAGAAGTCTTCCCTCCTGGCCTCAGGTCACTACCAGATCCTGTGCACTCCAGCAGGGCAGAGCTCTCCCAGCTCGTTGCCCTGCAGCATCACTGGAGTTGCTCTTCAGTCTTGTTTTGAATGCAAACATCATGGCATGACCTAAAGCCACTGGGGGACTTTGAGGAAGTTAGATGACATCTCCGATGGGGTTGTTCCTCTCATGCCCATCATGGGGATGGTGAAGCAGGAGGAAACAAATGTGGTGTAACTACAGCTCCAGGCCTGATTCTTCTTTTCTGGGCAACTCTGGTAACACAGGACAAACATGGACCACTTGGGACCTTTAAAAGCAAATTGCAGGGTTAGTCCTGCAACCAGGAGGTGTCTGTCAGAAACCTGACTCCAGACCCCCCTTGCTGTCTTGCAGGACCAGTACATGTTCCTGTACACCTGTATCCGGGACATCATCGCTCAGAAACAGCCCTAACACCGCTCGGCACTTCCTGGCACTATCCTGACCTCCACCTCTGCAGGGCCCTGTCCGGAGCCAGGAGCTGGGGTGAGAGCACCATGGGGCTTCTGGCACAGAGTGAGCCCTGCAGCGAGAGGGGACTTACCCCGGCACTGTCACCAACGCGTCCCACACGGTGTTAGCAGTGACATGGGTCTCCTGAACAGGTGGGCAGTGCTGTCCTGCCATGCACTGCTGTAGCCCCTGGGTGCAGACATGGCAAGGGGCTGGGCAGGATGCTCCCCTGCTTTGGCCATCTCCTGGGATTCCTGGTGCCTGGAAGGCTTGTTAACCCCATGATGGTACGCAGCTCCAGCTGTGGGGACTCTGCGGTGCCCTTGCCCCTCAGCACAGAAGGGACAGCCCTGGGCTTGCTCCCAGACAGCCCTGGTGCCTGCAGGCTGCTGAGGTCTGACACAAGCACTGGGCACCGTGGTCTCCATGTGCCCATGGGCATTGGGCATGTTGAGGTTTCAGTCAACACTCTGGGCAGAGCATGGTGGGAGATGGCTTGTCTTGGCTGGTGGATCAGTCTTAGGTACAAACAATAAAGAGCCCTAGGAAAGAGTACTTGTAAGGGTGGGTTGGCTTTTGTGGGGTCTCAGTGATGCCGAGGCCTCCCCCTGCTGCAGCACAGCAGCTGTTCCTGAAAGGGCAACTGTGTCCCTAGCCATGGGCAGTGGATGGGGTGCCCTTGGGCACTCCAGATACTGCAGCCCATGGTACAGAGCAGCTTCTGCTCACTCTTATCTGCTTCTATTACTGAGGCAACACTTCTGCAGTAAGCCTCCAACCCATCCGCGGCTTACAAGGAAAAGACACATTTTTTGATGAAGTCTGGGCTTGAAGTTACGAACCTGCTGGCTCCCAAGAGCCAAGGACCAGGGCAAAGCCACGTGGTCCAGCTGACATGCTGGCTAGCAGCTGGCAGCCCTGTGGCTCACTGCAGAGCACTGGCTGCTGCTCTGGGAATTGGGTTGTCCATGCAGCCACATGTAGAGACACCGCTGCTCTGCAAGCAGGAATGGCCATGCACAAGCTGAAATTGCAAGTAGCAACTTGGTTCATTAAGCTCCAAGTGCAGGTCAGAAGGAAGAGTTTAAAAAAAGCAAATGATTTAATGACATATTCCTGGGGTAGAAAAAACTGTATCTGGGAACCCGCTTACCCTCCTTCACCCCTTTAGGCAGCATGGGGTTATGGTACAGTCTCAAAGCAGCACCCCTGTCCCACTCTGGGCCCACACTCCTACCCACAATACCGTGTCCTACAGGACCTCCCTTGGAGGTGGGTGAGGAGACACAACAGCTATGATGAGGAGATTCCAAAACCTACTGCAAGGAGTAGACAGCCCCAGGTGGGGGACTGAGTTGGCCACTCATCCTACTGCCCCTGTGTTTCCACAAACAGCTTCTCCCTCTTCCAAAACAAGGATCCTGCTGTCTGCACCCCAGAGTGGGACACTCAGGGCACCTAAGCATGGGCAACCATCAGCCATCCCAGCACTGGGATGATGCCTTAGTTGCAACTGGGTTTGATGCCCAGCATCTTTTCCCCCTCTCCCCAGGTAATGTTTTCCTCTTTGGCAGTTGCTGTGCCCACCCACTGCCATCCCCACCACCCACCAGTGCAGTGCAGCTGCCAGCAATGTGTTCAAGCAGGGGTGGGAACCTGCTTGTTGTCCTTTGCCCTCACTGCCCCTGCATAGACACAGATAGTGGGCAACTAGGTAGGAGCAGTCTCTCCATGCACACAATGTATCTTCCATACTGCAGGCAGGGCTTCTCTGCTGCTCAGTCCCCTCTGCCATCCTCTCCTTCCCTGCATTCCCTGCTCTGCTCCCAGCTCCAAGCTGCAGCACTCATGGGCTAAAGGAGACCAAGATGGTGCAGAGCTTTAGCCCCATACAGGGCTGGTTTCCCCCCCACTGTTTCCCCCTGCCCTGGGCACCCCGTGTGTGCAGTGCTGTCTTCATCACAGGTCAGAGTATCCTGAGTTGCCCATGACCGCCCTCATCCACCCTGACCTGGATTGTCATGGATCTAGTTGCTGTTTGAAAATGTTTCCATGTGACTACATCTTTGTCCCAGGGTCACCCACCAGCACGATGTGACAGGTCACTCACTGCTCAGCCTGCACAAGTGACCACCGCACTGACTTGTAGTGTTTCTGCTTCTGGCTGGATGACAACATACCAAGAGCTCTCCAGGAGGATGTGTGAATACTCGCAACATGGAAAAGGCCTGCAAAACTCAGTGGATATTCTTATGTGCACAAAAGGATTTATAATGTTGTCTTGGGAGGAGTCTGTCACTTGCCCATATGGTGACAGGAAGCCTGGTGGCTTTATGACTTTCATGTAACCAGTAACTCCTAAACTATGCTTGTGCTGCAGGATAAGTGTCACAGCAAGGAAATGTTTGCTCCCAGTGACCCCCAGCCCAGTAGGCAGGATTGGTGGGGTCAAGCTGTTTGCTGCTTATGAGGTGTGTGCAGTTTGTAGCAGCAGCCACCTGCCATTTTCTTCTGGGGAACCACAGGAGAACACACCAGTGCATGCTGGAGGCCTGACAAGCAAGCTGCAAAATCAAATCTGGTCCAAAGAATGACGTGCCCATTGTCTGTCCAGAGTTTTGAGTTGATAGGCTGGTGAGGTTTAGACCTGCCCAGCAGCACAGAATCTCACCAGTGTTGTGGGTTTTATCCCAAGACCCCCCAAGAAGGAGCAATCTCAAAGACCATATGGCCTGCTGCCACATGCACACACGCCCATCCTTCTTAGATCTCCACCAAAACCAACCCTGATGTCCAGCTTTCACCCTCCAGGTCCAGTCAGCCTTAAAAAGAGTTCCTGGGCTACAAGACAGTAGCCTTTCTGCCAGGACCTGCAAGTCCACTCTAACAAAGCCCTACAAGGACAGTGAAAGTGCTGATACTTCCACACTGGAGGCTGAATCCCATCCCCTTGTCAGGTCCACAGCTGACCTGCAAAGCACATGAAGGCAGAGGTCCCTGCGCAGGAATGAGAGGGAGCTGCTGATGTAGGAAGAAGACTGGTGCTCATTCCCTCAAACAGGGGGGAGGTGAACCAGACCTGGATCCAACTCCAGCATCTCCCTGCTGGTGCTGTGGACACAGCCTGTGGCTCTCATTTGCTATGCATGGCCCTGAAACTCCAGATGCTGAGCACGGTTACAACTCTAAGGTATGCGTAGATGTGAGCTTTAGCATGGTGCCCAACAGGCTTTTGTTCAAAGTGTGCAGTCTCCACTGAACACCGACAAGCGTTTGTACCTGTATGTCCCAGCATGGTTTATAATGTGTAAAACACCTAATGCTTTTAGTCTCAGAGGATTTCAAGAACATCTGTGGAGCACCCTGATCTGCAAAGTGGGGCCAATCACAGCGACAGTGAAGATGTGAAGGAGGAGCCATTGCCATGAGGTAGCAGGAGCCTTGTGAGGGGCACAGAAGCAGGATTACCAGAGGTTTTGCTTTCTAGACCCTGGCAGCCAGTGTGTGGGGCTTGTACTTCTGGCTTCCTACCCTGGATGGGTGGTCACTGCCCCTTTGGCTGTGCATCACCCCACAGTAGCCTCGGGTTCTGCAGAGACAAGCCCTCCCTTGCTTTGCCAAGTGCAGCTACCAGGGTCTCCCAACAGCCTGGCCAGGACTGCATCCTCAGAAAGGGGCAGCTGCCAAGGATAAGGAGGGGAAGGAACCCCCAATCCTCTCTTTTCTATTTTTCTGCAATCAGAGCTACCCTGTGGTTTTCAGAGTCATTATGCTTGGGGCTTTGCTCAAAGCCATATTCCCGATGGAGAGGGTCTGGGTCTGGCTGTACAGCTTATGGCACAGGAAAGAGGCCTCAGAATGGGAGAACATTCCCAGGGACTGCTTGTGGGTGCTTGCCTTTCGTGGAGAAGAGCAGGACAACATCCACATGAGACAACCTGGCCACCCCCCAGTTCACCCTTAGCTGATGGCAGCGACTGAGCAAGATGGGGAGTGAGTTCTGCTGGCACCTGCCCCACACCACCTCTTGTCCCAACTGGGCTCATCACTGTTCAGCACATCTCTGTCCATCTGCCTTGCCAGGTGGGCTGCTGTACCAGATCTTTCTACAGCCTCTTGGGGAAGTGCTTATGGGTCTCCTGTGTGTCCATGCACAGAGATGGCAGTCCCAGCATGGAGCACAGCTACACACAGCCAGAGAAGTCTGATGCATGGACCCAGGGCTCATGGCACAGAGTTGCAAGGGTTGCTGGCTCCAAGTCATAAGGAAGCAAGCGAAAGCCATGGTGGGGGAGGTATGTTGCTGTCTGCAGAGCTTCCAGAAGTCCAGGGGCAAGTGATCCCACAGCCCTCGCATCCGGCTAGCACAACACAACAGTGTTTCCAGCAGAGCCAGCAGGCAAGGTGAACCTGCAGACATCTGCAGCTAAAGCACAGCTGCTCTGGCAGGTATGACAGAACCTTCTCACCAATTGGACAGGCATGGGACAGGGATATGTCACACAAACTGGCTGATGGGTTTCACCCAGTGAGTTCAGTATGGCTGCGTCTGTGGCACAGCCCGCTGCTCCACATTTCACGTCCTGTCTAACAGGAGGCTGACTTGGTGACGATGATGAATTTACAACCTCCCACCCACTGCTGCAGTGGAGTCTGGAGCCACAGATGCTTACAGAGGGTGTCGTGGGAGCTGCGGTTTGGATGAATAATTTTCCAGCCCTGCAGCTCAGAGCCACGAAACCCAGAGGGGGAGAGATAGACAACAAAACAGTAAAACAAAACAAGCCTCCAGCTTGGGCCGCCCAGTGAGTTCTAGACTTGTTGCCATGTTGTTCTTCATATTTAGCCTGCTCCAGTCTGGCAGCATCCAGCCACCACCCTCCTCCATCAGTCCCCATGCAGAGGTCAAGACCCTGAAGATGAGCAGGATCATGTCCATTTGGTCTCCATTTTCCACCCCCCTACCCCCACTTCTGTGGCTGCCAGAGCAGGGGCAGACTGGGTTAGCATTGCCAAGTGACAGGACAGCAGGTATACCCAACCCTTGGATCTTCTGGGGACCCACAGCCACAGGAGCCTGCTGGTGACTGCCAGAGCAGTACAGCTCCTTGATTCCACAGCTTCTTCATTCACCGGTGCTGAACCTCTGCCCTAGGCTCTCCCCTCTCCCCTGCTCCCTCCAGGGCACAGAGAGTCTAGCAGCTGCCACATCTTTGCACAACACAGTAACAGGGCATTGCTCCCACCACAGGGAGCCCATGGCACCCTGCCACATCCCAAGCTGGATACCTCTGTGATATTAGGTGCCTGGCACCAGGCTGTGGCTGCCCCAGCTGTAGCCATTGTGTGTGGATGCCCACTGCTCACTGCCTCTTCCACCTGAGCTGTACCAGCACCGCAAGCAGCAGGATTGCAGCCTATTCCTCCCCAGGATCTCCAGCATCGTCTCTCATCAGCTACTGCTGTCAGCCACCTCCTGGTGAGCAAGTGCTGGGGCCAGACAGACTCAAGGTAGGTCTGAACTAGAATGGGAATTCCTCCTGGGACAGCCAAGCAGGACCAGAGCCGAAGTTCCCTCTTCAACACCCTGCTCTTGCATGTGCTAGGCTTGCCATGGCTTTGGGTCCCTGACCCATTTGATGCAGGCACTCCAGAAAGGAAGGCCTTCAAGCATGTAGGACACTGCACCAGGGTTCTGGTCCACCTAACAGGTCTTCTACCTAGCTCTGCACATCTGTCCCTACTCTGCAGGGCATGGAGCCACCAGGCTGCCCCATGGCTTTTTGCAAGCAGCACCTCCCAGAGCAAGGAGTTGAAGTGCATCTGAGGCTTGTGCTGTTCTTTGCCCTGGGCATCAGGGAGGAACCATCCTTCTCTGTGTGACTTCATTGGCACCAGCCCTTCCTGCTCTTAGGGAGCACGGACATCTCCAGTCCCTGTCCTTCCCCTGCCCCAGTCAGGCAGCTGGATCAGCATGCTGGGCACTGGGACTTTCTGCTTGTTTGCAAGTGTTTGCATTTACATTTTGGAAAGCCTCTGGGAGTCCTTGCTGGGCCCAGACTCACCCACAGCCTGGCTGTGGTATTTCAGCCTTTGGACGGCCCCAATGGGAGCAGGGGCACCGGGAACATTCCTCTGGCCTTTGCCCCTGCACCTGACTTCGAATGGCTCCCTGGGGTATGCCTTGGGCTTACAGACACATGTGAAGCACCATACTCTTGGCTCCTGCTGCATTCAGCCCACCCCTATTGGTTTGGGCCGCATCCTGCTCTCCCCAGAACCTGAAGGACTAGCTTCAGGAGAAGCCAGGGATGGTAAGAAAGTCTGGAGGGCTTATCTTATGGAGAGATCATGTCCCAGGAGTGAGTGTCACCTCCACAGAGGTGTCATAGATGAGGTGGATGAGTGCATGCCCTGGCAGACACAGGCCAGTCCTAGTGTTGCCTATTTTTCTCTGGTGTCCCTGTGTTTTGTGAGACTGCCTGGGGGTCTCTGCATCTCCTCCTTCCCCTGCAAGCCCTTCTGGAGGGACTGCCTCTCTGTTGTCCTCTCCAGTGTGCAGCACAGTGGGGTCTCGGTTCCTGCCATGACCTTGGCAGTGAAAAACAGACAGAGTCCTCCTGGTCTGCAGTAGGGACTGGTTGTCCTTGGAGATCAACAGCCAAACTGGGATTCTACTGCGGTGATCCTGAACCATCTAAAATCTGGAAGGGAATGAAAAGAGGGCACAAAGTTGCCCCATGGGAGCAGGGCAGAAGACACTCTTGTGGGTTTGTTCCAGGGCCCCGGGTCTGGCACATGCTGAGGACAGAAATAAACAGCCTCTAGCCCTTTAACTCAGCTAGCACAACCTGTCTTCCAGCTTGGGACGGTCCCTGGCTGGATGTCCAGGGCATTGGCAGCACCCTGGGAGGAGAGCCAGCACCACACTGCCCATCACCTCCCTCCGCTCTTCAGGAAGAGCATTGCTGAGTGACAAGGTCAAAGCCCAGCAAGTTGTCCTGTCCGGGCCCACAGAGTCATTTTGGCTCTGTGAGAGAGGACATCAGTACCTGTCATAAGTGTTTAGCTGCAGCTCTGCCCCAGATATACCTCCACAACAACTTTGTTAGCTTTTAAACTCCAACAGCCCTAAAAAGCCTTGCCAGCCACAGTCCACAGCCCAAAGCTTGTTTGGCATTTAATTTCTGGTCCACAGAGAGGATCTGGCCAGCACTGGTACCTGGAGTCCCAGCTCTCCTCAGGTCCAAGGCTGAGATCCAGAGCCAGACCACCTCAAGCATGTTGTGCTGGCGTGAGTAATGCAGCCCTTTCCCACCACCCCTGCCTCTTTTGTGCCCCTGATGAGCAGAGTGAATAACTGTGCTTGCACTAGCTGGACCTTGTTCCCCACTTACTTAGACTGTACTCTAAATTTTCCCAAGTTTTTTTTTCCTGCTTTTAGCAAGCTGTAGGAAGAACTGTTAGCCATGCAGTGTGGAAGCAGCAGGAGAAATATCACCTAGGATGTCACCTGCCGCCCAGATGTACCACATGCTAAGGCATCACGCCTAGCCACAAACCCCCCTGTTTGATCCCAGAGTCTCAGCTCCATCCTTTAAAAGCAGGTCTCTGTGAACAGGGGATGCAGCAAAGCATGTTGAGGGGCCCGGCTGGTGCAGCTGCAGCAGGTGAGCAGCTCAGGTGAGCAGGTCGTTCTGCTCAGCTTGCTGTGGAGCAGTGCTCTTATCACCCCAAACCTCAGCCTGCCACTAGAGGACAACACACAAACACGTGTGAGCTTTGCAGGAAAACATCCCCTGGCCTTAATAGGAATAAGCTGGATCTGGAGCTCCCAGTGCCTTTAATAAGGGCACAGTGCAGCCTGCACTACTCACAGCAAACTGCAATTTCAGTGAGAGCTGGCTGAAAAGTGACACTTCCACCCCAGAGGGACTTATGCAGAAATTCCAGGTTTACCATAGAAACATCAAAGCTCTCTGGTCCAAACGACTTGATGTCCAGACTCTTGGTTTTGCCAGGAGCTGGCGACATCCTGGAATAAGTGAACACTCTGAATATTAACGTTTATTATCAGGTCTCAAAGAAATGCGACATGGAAATAAAACACCACAGCCAAGCTGGAGTAAAAAGCAAACAGAAAAGTCAAAGCAAAGTGAGGTACGCAGAGCACAGCCCTCCAACTTCAGGCTGTGTTGCTCCAATAACAATGTGAAAAATATCATTGCAGTCAATGCCTTCCTGAGGAAATGGCTCTATTTCAGCAGAATAGCAGTTTTCAATAGGAATCTCTTCAGTGTGATTTTTTTTTTTTTTTTAAGAGCTCTATTAATAGTGTGCTCAGCCAGAGCCCTGGATCCTCAAGGAGAATTCACTGAGCAAGAAATTGTCAGGAGCTTACAATGCAGTTGGTGTCTGGCTGCTTAGGCTGGAGAGAGAGGGACGGGGAAATCGTAGATAAAAGCTGCTGTTGCAGCCAGGAGCAGAGTGATAGGCCTGACACTTTCTCCAGATTCACACCAAATTCCTGGCTGCTATCGGAGCAAATCCAGCCATTTCAGGACATGCTAAAGCCCCATGTCAGAGCTGGAGGTGAAGCTTGTCAAGGAGCAACCCGCTCTCCAAGGAGGGCTTCCTGTGTCCCCACCAAGCAGTGTTTTACATTTGGAGCTGTGAAAACACATTGCAAACATTTAAATAACGACATCTCCAGAATTGTTCATGATGGAAGGAGCTTAATTCCAGTTAAATCAGTTCCTGCTCCTAGACCAAAATCCTTGCTCCTCTGCACTCAGTGACAAAGTTTCCAGACTTCAGGGTTTCAGTCCTGAAACTGCAGGATCTGAATGGACTTTGCAAATTAAATAGTTTCAGATCCTGCATCACCCGGGCCAGGAGCCCTCAGCTATAGTCTGTGCATCAGTCCCGAACTCTGAGCTCAATCTTGAGACTTTTTTTGGAGGAGATAGGAGAGTTTTTTCGCTCTGACTCAAAGGCCTCAAGGCACCCCAGCCTGGGGTTAGCTGGAGCTTTTTAAGTCTCCCACTTTGCAGGCTCACCTTCCTGACCCCAGATAACTCTCTTACCTCTTTTATCCTGAGATAACGGGGGTATCAATTAGGAAACTCTTTTGCCAGAAGGAAAAGCACATTCAGAGGAAATGGGACTGTGAAAACCATCTCCCAGTCTGTGCTTCAGCCATGCAGCATCTTACAATGGTATGGCCACAGCCAGAAGGGTGACTTTGTGGGTGCACTTTGCAGCCACCCAAACCTGGGCCCTTCTTTCTCTGCCCCATTCATTTCCTCCAGCCATGGCTGAAGGGGAGGCAGAGGGAGGAACACACTGGCTCTGATGGGAGTCCAGATCCAGCTAAAGCCCAGTGGTCAGCTGTCATTCTTCAGTGTGAGAGACCTGTGTTCAGCTGCCGTCCCCATTACAGACAAGGTGTGTTGCCCTGTAGAGAGGGAAGCAGCGTGGTTCAAGCTGTGGGGCCAGAATCAGCCCCTATCACTGAACCCACTGCCATGGGAGGACAGCCATCACTCCAGCCAGGGGCATCACAGTGATCCTGAACAGCCAGTGGCTGCAATCAGGAGGAAGGAGCAGAGAGGCCACACAGAGCTGGCCTTTGAAGCCTTCTCCCACTGCAGATCCAGCAACCTTTTTGAAGCAGGTGCATCTGCTGCCCCAGAACGCAGTAGCTCCTTGACACCCAAGCAACAAGAAATCCTGTTCTGATGTACATCCCACATGTTTCAGGACACCCCGAGGCCCTCAGCTGGGCTGGCACAGGCAGTACCCCCCTGCTAAGCCAGACCTGCTCCCTTCTGCACGGTGGAGCTCCAGGTGACGTGGCTTCAAACCCCCACTCAGCAGACTATTCCTCTACTTTGACCTCTGACCACTTTACCCAAGGTTAGAAAGAGCTCTTGGAGCAAACCAGCCACCTGCTCCTGGCATCAATGCTGTGCAGATCCTGCAAATGCAGCTCACACATGCACCCGACCTTGATCTGGGCAAAACTATAGCAAGCAGCACAGCTACAAGAGCACCATGTCCCACTGTCTTGGAGAGCTCTCTGAGAGGTCCCCCACCAAGCTCAGCACCATGACACTGCTGTTCCACGCCCCTGCATCTCCCACCCAGCCCCTGACCCATGCATGGGGATAGTAACAGGGCTGCTCATGAGTGGGGTCGGACCACAGGACAGACAGACCTACAGCCCTGGGCATGGTCACTCCCAGCAAACAGCTCATTGTGAGCTCCTCATTCCCTTCTCCCCAGCTGCACCCTGACTTTCCAGTTGCAGCTGGGTTTAGCAGCCAGCACAGACACACAGAGTCCTTTATCTGGGGTTATATTTCAGCGTCCCAAAGTCTGGAGCCCTTGAAGTGCTGGTTGGGTACTCCTGCCTCCCTGCTTATACTCCTCTGCCCTGCCAGAGCCAGCTTTGCCTTCCCCTGCCCTGCTACCTCACAAAAACATTGTTACAAAACAAGCACAGGTCCCCGAGCTATGAACAGGTCTTTATTTGTTGAGGTTTCTTTTTTTTTTTTTTTTTTTCCCTTTCTTCCCTTTGAATGAAATTCCTGCCAGCTCTAAGAGAGAGAGAGAGAGAAAGAGTAGAAAGTTTAACTCCTCCCATTGGAGTGTCTCACGCCCCTGCCCAGCCCTTGAAACCCAATAACCAAGATCATTCAACAATGCCTTCCCTTCCCTGGCTGCATCCTTACGACACTCCGACCTGCAGGAGATACCCTGCTTGCTGTGTGCAAGGCGGCGGGATCGCTCCCCTCCATCCAGCTGAGCCCTGGGGTCAGAGCAAGCCAGCGGTACTTCGCACAGTCCCTGCAGCTGCGGCCACCGTGAGGATGGACAAGCTCTTCTTCTGGGGCATTCTTCTGGCCTCCTCTGCCCACTTCCAGGTGGTGCCTGCGGAGCAAGGTGCTGCGCCCTCGTGCCCTCCCCAGTGCCACTGCGAAGAGGATGGCATCATGCTCTCAGTGGATTGCTCTGAGCTGGGGCTTTCGGAGGTCCCTGCCAACCTGAGCCCTCTAACAGCTTACCTGTAAGTACAGCCCTTGTGGTTTCTTTTGTACCACTTTCTCTGGACCCCTTCGTCAGCTTCAGCTTTCCTCCAGCTTGGAAGTTTGTGCCACATTTTCCTGAAATTAAATTTCATCTGGAAATTAGAAACAAACCAAAACAACAACAGAAAAGGCAGCTATTACTCCAGGACCTGCCAAGCTAAGCCAGCTCCCCCTCCTCCCTGTGCCCCTCTGCAAACGCTGTTTATATTGCGATGTTATGCATGCTTTGCTTCTTGATTACAGTGGATCAGAGAAGCTGATTTGCTGGGTAGATTCTGATTGTCTGAGAACATAATGGAGTATTTATACTGAGCAATTAGTGCAAACTGCTCTGGGATCCTTCTGTCAAACATTTCAATAGCTATGATAAGTCATGGCTTTTGGGGGTTTGGGTTGAGCTGGCCACCAGCAGTGTCCAAGCAGTCTCTTTAAAATGAATATTGAAGTCTTTTAGGAGGTGGTGGTGGGGTTAGTAGGTTGTTTTTTCCTTTTTTTTTTAATTTTATTTTAAAATTCTTAATTACCTGAATGTTTCCCATTGTTTCTGGTATTAATACCCCAAAGGGTTAAACTACCACAGGGACTGGTGGGTTCATTTCTAGCCCGAGATGGTCTCAGTGGTGCCATCTGACTAGTGATGACTGAGGATGCCCCCAGGGTGAGCAAGGGACTCTATGGAAGGATCTCAGGGTTTGACCAGGAGAGGAAACACCTCTCTCAGGGAGACAAGCTGGCCCTGGCATGCTCTGGGGAAGATGCTTGGTCTGTTTATTCGCAGAAAGTGCTGCAGCCACCAACTTCAGCTGTGCAGCAGAGAGGCTGGTTAAGAACCTTAGCTTTCCCAACTAGGGATGCAGCTAAGGTGCTGCCTAGGGAAGCCATGTGTACCACTATCGCTGAGGACAACTGGTAGCCCCCAGGCAGTGCTGGGGATGTTCTTTTTGTGCTCATCGTGCTGAGAGGAGGCTTGTGTCCAGGGGTGGCATACAGACTGTGTTGCTGGTTTTCTGGTGTTCCTGGATTGTCCTGAGATGCAGTTACTCAACTGTTAAAGCTAAGCACCCTAACCCATTCAGGAAGGACTTTGCAAAGCCAGGTTGAAGCTGCCACAGCTGGATAAGAGTTTCTCTGCTCATCCTGCTTGCCTGAGGAGCACATTGCTTTGGCTTGTGCCAGCCACTGGATGGCCAGAGCTGTATTGGGTCAGCTGAGAAAGAGTTATGACAGGAAAGGACAATTTTCACTGGAGGGTGTGAAAGATGAGAGAATGTGTAACACAAGCTGTACTTCCCTGGAGAGGGAACCACAGAGCACTTGTCACACAAGGTATGTCCTGTATAGAGCTATCCCCTCTGTACACACCCTGGCATTCAGTTTGGAGCCAGCTGCCTATGAGTGAAGAGTCACTACAGCCCTTGAGCATGTCTTGATGGACGTGGTTAAAAACACATGGGCTGCAAGCATGGGAGGCTGTAGAGCTTTGCAGCACTGATGCTATTGCAAGGACTTGTGGCAGCCCTGTCAGGCATCCACTCCACCTTTGCAGTCATCACAAGACGGGGCACCTGTGGCTCCAGCTCTGCAGAGAACATGCATCACTACAGAGATGTCCCTTGGGCTGGGAGTTGCAGAGAGCTCCACTGCGTGAACCAAGGGACACCTCGATATTAAACGGTTCTCATTGCCGCATTTACCCTGTCCATGATGGTCGGAGCAGGGACACAGAGCCCTGGGCTGCAGATCCCTTGTGCATGGACCCCAGTGGGCAGGTGCTTAAGGATGCTGTCAGCCTGCTGCGGCAGGTGACTCCGCAGCTGCTTCTGGCAGAGGTCTGGCTTTCGCTGGCACTAGGTCTTCGGGACAGCCCTGCAGTAGCCACCGCTTTGGGAGCATGTCCAGTAGTCCTTTGGCCACGGCTCCGTTCTCTCCCGTGGGCCGCTACACCGGCCGGCTTCACTCACACGGTGGCGCCAATGGCAGCCCTTTGCCGGAGAGGCACCAGCAGTGCCACCTCCCCAGCCCATCACCGTGCGGGAAAAGCCAGGCTGGAGGGACCCTTCGGGTGCAAAATCCGCGGGGTTGAGCCAGGGGGGTGTTGGAGGGTCCAGAGTTTTCCTCCTCCCCTTAGGGCTGGACCTATTTGGGGAAAGACAGCACATTTGCTGCCTATCCGTTAAACAGTACTGGTGAATTAACAAATAAGATGTAACAGAGGTAGGAAGGCAGGATGAACTGGGAATTATTGGAGGAGGACTGGAGAGCTGGGTTTTCTCCCTGTTTCTGTCACTACCTTCTTGGGCTACCTTCAGCAAGTCAAGTAAGGTTAGTTTCTCAGTTATAAATGCAGTCACGGCTGTTGTTTCAAAGCGAATCAGCACAAATTTTGTAGAAAGTGTGGACATTGAAGAGACATCTAAGCTCTTCATGTAAATTCAGGCTTTAAATCCACATTGAGGTATGTAAAGAAATGCCTAGATTTATTTTTTTTTTGAGCTGAAAGTACTGAGAAGCAAGCCCTGTAATGGCAATGAGGAGCATGGAGCTGAAGGGCAGCTGCTTCCAAAATTTTCCAGCTCCTTTGCGCCATGCCCTGTCTTCTAAGCAAATTACTGGTATCCTTTCTGTAAAGAGCAGGACTCCCTCAGGTGCAAAATAAAGGATCCTCGTAATAACCTCTGATTAGACACTGCCTCACCACTAATGAGCTCGCATTCATGCCCCATCCTGACAACGCTGTGCCTCTGCCATGCCTGTCTCTCTCCAAGAACCCTGTCCTTGCTCACTCTTGCACCTCCATTAACTTGAACCTGACCCCACCCATCCAAAACCTAGCTTTTCCAATGGAGGCATCACTGCTGAGCTTGCAGCTGTGGTCAGGGAGATGGAAGAGAAGCAAGTCACCTCTTCCCAGGGGCACCTCTCCAGTAGGCACTTAGACACGCTGGTGTCTCATTGGCAGCCCTGCAGAGAAGCCAGGCAGCTAGCTCAGCTGGGGGTTGTCCATGTTAGGTGACAGGTCCCTGCTGTCTGCATTGCTCCTGCAGGCAGCCAGAACTTGATCAGGGCTCATGCTGGCTCTAACAGCCCATTTCTCTGGAGCAGCACAGACCATCCTGCCTGGCTCGTCACACGGTGGCTGGCAAAGAACTTCTTAGTGCGTGACATATTTGGGGGGGGTGAACTGTCTCTTAGTCTGGCCTTAGAGTCCAGCCATGAAACACTAAAGGTCAGCACACCCTCTCCTATTCAGCTACATCCAGAGACCCTAGGGCCTGTATCAACCTGAAAGAGTTGAGCTGTTCAGAGAGCAGGTTCAACCTCTGGCTGATATGCCAGTAAGTCCTGACAGCACTGTGTCAAATATGTCTCTGTCTTCCATGGCCAGCATCATAGGTACGTGAGTTGCTTTTGGGGCTGGCAACAGAGATGGGCTGGAGCCGATGGGGGCTCTCTAGAGAGGGCAGCAGCAAGCTGAGAGTGCAAAAGGAGACTGGAGCTGCAAAGGGGAAGGTTCCCGTGCAGCAGAGAGGAGACTGCACAAAGGGGCATGGAGAAGAACAGGAAAATGGGAAGAGCTGCTTGGTACTCAGAGTATTAGCTTAGCTTCGATACCTGGCACCACTGCAAACCCTGCGTGTGACCTGGCTGAGCAACCCCAGCTCAGATTTCCTGGCCTATGGAAGTGCCCTTTACATGGGCTGGGGGAGTTCAGTCCCTGGCTGTCCCCATGCTTGTCACCCACTGCCTGAGGACTGGGAACAGGGCTGTGGTTGGGTGCAGGTGCTCAGTGCAGCCCTCTGACCCAGGATGGCATCCTGACCCCCACCTGCATCCCTGCATCTGGCTACCAGCCCCTGGCAGGGGGGACTGGGGGGTGAAGGGATACTCTCAATTTGCTGAGGCTGCTCCTGTTTCACCAAAAAAATGACACCGTGTTGCTGGTGCCTGCCAGGTCCCTCCTAGCGACATGCTGGCCTGTCCAACCACAGCTAGCAGGAAATAGGGATCAAAGAAGACTCAGCATAGGACACCCTCAGTAGTACCCACAGATGGAAAGGTGACAGCAGTAACATCATGGTCATGCCTTCAGGTCAGCTGTGCAGACAGCACACACACCCACCCTGGCCAACCTGCACACGTATAGGTTGGAAATTATACAACCTGCAGTGCCTTATCCCCAGTCTGGACTTAGGGGACATGGGGAGGATCTGGAAGGATTGCCCAGAATCATAAAATATCTTAGGCAGGAAGACACCTCTGGAGGTCTCTGATCTACACCCCTGCTCAAAACAGGTCCAGCTTGTGAAGTTGGTCAGGACGTTGTCCAGTAGGGTTTTGAGTATCTCTAAGATTCCCTCACCCTTTTCCCATTTTTTACCATCCTCATGGGAATTGTTTTTCTTAATATCTAATTGCAATTTCCCCTATTCCAGTTTGTGCCCATTACCTCTCATCCTTCCCCTGCACAACTCCAAGAAGAGTTTGGCTCTGTCTTCTCTAGACCCTCCCAGTCAGTAGTTAAAGACAGCAATAACATTCCTTCATTTCTCCTTCTCTTGTGAAGACTGATCAAACCTACTTGTATGAGCAGTGCATAGGGCACGGGTGGAGTGGGGGGTATTGCGATGTGAGAGAGGGGAGCACTCAGGGTAATGGGAATACTGCAGTGGAAGCCCCATGCACACCTTGTAGTGAAGCCAGGCAACCACTGCACAGCTCACTGCATGCAATGCTGTTGCTCTGGCCTGGAAAGCCAGAAAAGACCTGGGGCACAAGACAGGTGGTGAGGTTGTCGGGCTGTTGCTGTGACAGCAGGATTTGGGGCAAAAAAAAGCAGCAGAGAGTCTGGCTGCTCCCAGATATCACCAGGCATCTCAGGAGGCTGCTCAGACAGAAAGCTTCTCATTCCCCACGCTCTTTCCATTGAGGTGAATGGGATCAGGAGCTCTCAGGGCTGTTCTCACCTTGCAGAGACATTTTGAGCCATTGCCTGGAATTTAGCATCCCACTGGGAGTCTGGGGGCCCCACATCACCCATGTTGTCCTCTGAGCTACCTTCTGGGTTCAGGTGCCACACGGACCCGTGACAGGGGTCCACAGGAGGCAGGAATACTCTGACATGAAGCTGGACAGACACTTCCCTGGTCACACAATGCTGCATCCAGTGCAGGGAAAGAGGCAGTGGCAGATGCCTCTTTCTTGATATTTGCATTTTCTAAGCACTCACAAGACTCTGGGTAGGTGAGGCAGCAGGGTTTGAAGGCTGATTACAGAGCCGCAGCTGACACCTGAAGCAAGACAAGCAGCAAATGCTGAAGGCAGCTCCCCTCAGCCCAAACCCCTTCCTAATTGTCTGCCCCCGAGGCTTGCCCCTCTGCAGCCCCCACCTTGGGAAAAAGGAGGACAGGCCCCACCACAGCCCCCCTAAGAAGGGAAGCACCCCAAGAGCTGCCAGAGGAGATGGGACACTAGTAGAGGGACAGGACTGGTGGCTGACCTGTAGGAGCCTGGGCAGACATTGCAGCTGTGGGGAGGGGTGTTGGGGTTGAAGGGATGGCAGGGCTTGCAGGGGGCTGACAAGGAGATGGGATGTCCTGCAGGGATGACAGGGACCTCTGTGTCCCTTTGGGTATTAGGTGACAGTCACACAACCTGGGACAACAGAGGGAGCAGCCAAAAATGCAGAAAGCACAAAATCCCAATGCAAGATGTAAACTAAGTCCTTCTTGGGGGGCATCCCTGCTCTCCTGCCCCAGGTAATTTTGCAAAGATTAGTGAGTCACCATGCTGTGGCTGATGCTTGCCCAGTGCCAGGCCCATCCACAGACTCGTCCTCATGCCATGGTCACAGGAGCCCCAACATTGCACCAGGATCCATCCAAACATACCACCAAAGTGCAGACTCACCCCAGAGAATTCCCAGACCCTTCCACTTCTCAAGTCACGATAGAGCACAGGATTTCCAAAGCCACTCCCAGGTCCTGGTGGCCAGACTGATGCCCTAAGGGATGGCTCTCTGCTTGATCTTCTTCCCTGCTGGAAGACTAATGGGAAATGCCTCTCCTGCCCTGTACAGTCAGAAGTCCAGTCTCCCCCTTGGAAATGCCCAGCATGCCTGGGAGAATGGCAGCCATAGCAGGACCAAGGGGAAATGTTTATGAGCTTGGGGTCCCAGATGTGGGAGATAAGGCTGGTGAGAGGCATTAGAAGAGCTGGGCTCTGACACACACTCTGCAGTGGGTTCATGGGTTTATGTTCACCATTTAACAGCTTTGAGGCACTTTTTTTTTTTTCACCCCTAAAACATCAGAGATAACAAGAGTTTCCCACCTTCAGGGATTTGGTTTCCTCTAAAGGGGTCCCCTACAAAAATCATCTGCAGAGCCTGCTGACTCTGTACAGGCACTCCTCGAGGACACAGGCATGTTCTGCATCCTTACTGCATCCTTGCCAGCAGGACTTCAAGGGGACTTTAAGGTCAGGCTGCCTGGGTTCAACTCCAATTACCCAGCAGCCCAGTTACCACCTCAGGGTCTCCTGTGGCTGACAGTGGCTTTTTGCTGGCATGTTGCAATGAAGATCCCATGGGGGAGTGTCTTCAAGCATTAATGAATGCTGACACTTTGGGATACCCAAGTAGGCTGGGCCAAACCAAGATCTGCCAGAGTTCCAGGTATCAGGGAGAGCTGCTGGTAATGAGTCTGACACTGACTGTGGCTGGTGTTTTCCTTCTGGAGAAGGCAAATGAAAGGTAATCAGAAGCAGTGTAATTCCTGTCCCTGTGCTCCCCAGCCTATAAAGGGGAGAAAACCAAACTGAGCAGATTTGGGATCAGACACAGCTTGGGAGTGGGTTGTGAGAGAAACTGAAAAGCAACCTGGAAAAGCCACAGCTACTGAGCATGTGCTTACAAATGGCCTTTTGTATCCCCTAGGCATTGTGTAACTCTTAACCCAGCCAACAGCTGAAATTTCCCAGTCCCTTGGCCCACAGCACTGCTCAGAGTGCTGCTGGTTTAGCAGTCAGAGAGCAGAGGACCTTCATCCCTGCATTACTGTCATGAGCCTGATGCTGCAGATGCTGCACGGTGGTTGAGCTTGGGCTTGAGGGTCAGGGCAGAGCAGCAGGAACACACTGAATCCCCCAGGTAGCAGACAAAGTAACAGTGAGGGAGCCAGTGTCCTGGGCGGATTGGTGGTGCTCAGAGCAAAGCCAGAATTGCAGGACTATTAATAGTGAGGTCAGTCCTAGAGCTGCCTGAAGAGCTCATTTGGTGGGATGATTTTCCAAGCAATACCTCATTTCATTGAACAGGAATAGCTTAATGGAAATGGATCAGTGTTCATGGGACTGTGAATGGGAGAAATGTAGTAACAAGTTGAATCAAGAGAGATTATTTCAATGTTTTCACTTCATGGTGGCTTTTTTAAAAAAGTTTTCATTTACATATTTTCACCTGCTGGTGTTACGTTTACCTGTAGGTAATTTAATATTCACATTGCAGGACTCCTAAACTATCAAAGCAAAGCATCTTGATATTTCTAAAGCAAAATATATTGGGTTTTTTTATTCTATACTAAATATTGACATGTTGGCTCTTTGTTCTGTGTTCAAGGGAAAGGAAATGTTGAAGTTGCTGAATTTCCAATGAGGTGAAACTTTCAGGTTCACGACAGCTCTTCCTATCTCCTCCGGCCTCATCATCTCCCAGCCCCTTCTCTGCCATAAGCTCTGCTCCCTTTTACCTCTGTATATCATGAGCTAGAAACGCTTTGGGTCCAGCAGTGTTTTGCTTTACTTGGCTGCTGCTATCCCAGTGTGAGTACTATTGGGATTCACGGGATGCTGTGCTCTCTGGAGAGCGGCTTGTCCACAAAAAAGGATTGCAGCCCCCAAGTGTTTCCAGCTATGACAGGCAGTGCTGCAGGTGATGAGGCAGAGGGCTGTGGCTTTAGTACCACACGTCATGGCTGAGACCTTCCCAAGATTTCCATTCACAAGGGAAGAGGCATCCTTTGCAGGGCTGTTCAGAAGTGGGAGCAGGGTGTTTGGGGTGCTGGATGTGAGCAGATGTCCACTTCTTGGTGGGGCACTGTCTGAGTAGGGCTGCAGGATCTGCCCCATCCCAAAGTCAACAACTGGTGCCCAGGTCTTTCTGCAGGAGAGGCAGCAGCCAGAGCTTTACTGCACTTGCTTCACAGCTGGCAGCGAGTGCTGCGTTCCCTGGCAAGAAGGGAGCAGGTGTACAGACAAGGAGCGTGGTGGGGAAGGCAGCGCAGCAGAGTGGTTAGAGCAAATGTGCACGGGATGGGGCTGTGCTGCAGGGTGGATAGCCACATGTGACTGCCAGCAAGCCTCCTCCCTCCTTCACTCTGCAAACTGCAACCAGGGCAGCTTGGTTGGGACTGGAGGAGATCAGTCCCTCCCGCTCATGCTTTGAGGGATGCCCCACTCCTCATCCCATCTGTCGGAGTGAGCGAGGCTGGGTGGCAACAGGCACACCGTGTCCGCATGCTCCCTTCCAGCTGGCACCACCATGCAGGGAGCCTTGGTGGGAGGGAGGTGCTGCTCACCCACCACATGCTCTGGACTTCAGCCACAGCAGGCTGGTCCTCGCTCACATCCAACCTTGCTGTGCCTCTCCACCATGCCTGAGAACACTGGCCGCAGCACAGCCCAGCTTTCTGCAACATCGTGCACTTCCACTGCAAACGCCTTCCTCCATCCTCCCCCCTCTCCTCCCTGCCCACCCCCCAGGCTAAGTAATATGCCACAGCCTCCCCTCTCTCCCTCCCTTCCATGAAAAATAAGCTCATAAATCTGCCTAGGGCAACGAAAACACTGAGCTCATGGCCCTTAGATCTGTGCGGGAAGAGCTCTAGCTGGCGATTAAAGGAGTTTAGGGTTTTCTTTGAAAAGCTCTTTGATTCTGGCAGAGGTTCTGGTGCCAAAAGGCAGCAATGGAACTGCAAATGCCTCTCCCGCTCTGCACCTGCCTGGGTCAGGGAGCAGCAAGACAGTGGAGGAGGGAAAGGGAAGTGCTGCGCTTCCCAGCTCTCTGCAATGGTGTCTGAGGGACCCCCATCACCCCCTTTCAGGGGTGGGGAGCACCCTCCGCCAACAGCAGGGCAGTGGGTGCTGCTGCCTTTGAGCCCAGACACTTCAGCTGGGGTGCCAAAATGCCTCCACTGCTGTGGAACAAGCTGGTCCCCCAGGTCCTTCTTTGGAGGAGCTGGGCTGGGTCTCAGCGAGCCAGCCACCCATGGGACAGGTGGACACTCCTCCTCTTGGCTGCTCTGAGACAGCTCAGAAGACATCCAACATGGGCCAGGCTCCTTGGGGACCCTGAAATGGGAACCTGAGCCACCTCCATGCACCACAGGGAAATAGCTCTGGGTAGGGAAAGGGACGCCAAGGGCAGCCCAATGCTGAGCTCCCTGCAGGCAGCACAGGGTCCTGCCTGGGTGCCAGGGAGCCAGGGGAGGCTGTGGGGAGCCAGAGAGGAGCTGGGGCCAGGACAGGGATCACCACAGCAGTGCTCTGAAAAGCAGTGGGAAGGGATAGGGGAGGACTGTCAGGGCTGGGAGGAGCCTGAGGTCTCGGAGAAGGACTTGAGTTTGATAGGAGCTGAAGACATGTCAGAAATAGTCTTTACAAAGAAGAGCAGGACCAAGCACAAACATCTCGTGTTGCAGCCAAGACAAAACAGAGCCAGGCTCCAACCCAAGTGGAGGCAGGAGCTGTGCCAATGGTGGGGAGCAATGGGAGGACACAATGAAGTTCAGGTGGTGCCTCTAGTCTTGCAGAGATATGTCAAGGATTGAAGAAGGGGTAATGGAAGACCACACCCAGATCCACCAGCACAGGCTTTGCTGACAGTGATGAAGGAGGGCAGCTCTCCAGTCTCCTCCCCTCCATGGGATGACAGAGTCTCCCAAGGTATCAGCAGCCCTCCATCTCTATTTGCTTTGTTTGCAGTCCTTCCTGTAGCTGTTTAAATCTCTTTGAAGGATTTGGAAATGAAAAGCAGCCCCCATGGGAGTGGAGCAAGTCAGACACACCTGTAAAGGTAGGACCTGCTCAAGGGACCTGCTGTCTCTTCTTGTGAGCAGCCACAGGTCCCACTACAAAGTGACTCCAGGGAGACAGGATAGTTTCCAGCACTGAACATCCCCATGGGGCACCAATTAGTAACATTCCCCTTCATTCAAAGGGAACGTGAAGCGTGAGCACCGTGCATCATCCCGTCAGGGCTGTGTGTGCTGTGGTGGGAACTGCAGGGGTGGAAGGGGAGCAGAAACATGGTCTCCTCTGCAGGTAGGGGGTGGGATGGCAGGGGGTGCATGCATGGAGGGCTGTTGGGAGGATGCCCCACACACGTGTTGAAAGGTCTTGTGACATGACACTGAGCCCTGCAGACCACCAGCATTTGGGACATTCCCCATGCCCGGTGCCACCTACTAGAACCAGCAATGCCTTGTGCATGGAGCAATGAGTTGAGCCAAGTCCACAGTGGCTGCTGACAGTGTGGCCAAGCACCAGGGATCTCAGGGACTTGCAGTATTTGAAGGCACAAGTCACCTTCCCAAGAAGGTTATCTGGTGTAGGGATGACTCTGGGTGTAATTGCATCCTGCAACGTCCAGAGAATACCTAATTCTGGGCATTTCTTAACCTTAGTAAAGCAAATTTTCATCTTGGTGTGCATGAAATGGGCAGGAAAGGCATTTGCACTTTTAAACAGAAATTAATCTTCTATCTTTCCCAGAGAACACAGGAAGAAATTCTGGTTGCAGGGAACAATATCCGCAGTTTTGCTTCTCCTCTGTTTCTGCAGCTGCACACCTGGCAGTGTCCCCAGCGGTTTCCCAGTACCTGGGAGCTGAGAAAGGCAATAGCTGTGTGAGCATTTTGTTGACTTCCCAGGCAGCACTCTGAGTCAGTCTGACTACGGACATGAAAACAGTGCTTCTGCTGCTGCTCAGTCAACATGTCCCAAGGGAAGAAGGAGGTGCTGTGGTGGGTTGACCCTGGCTGGATGCCAGGTGCCCACCAAAGCTGCTCTATCACTCCCCCTCCTCAGCTGGACAGGAGAGAGAAAATATAACAAAAGGCTTGTGGGTCGAGATAAGGACAGGGAGAGATCATTCAACAATTACCGTCACAGGCAAAACAGACTCAACTTGGGGAAATTAGTTTAATTTATTACCAATCAAATCAGAGTAGGATAATGAGAAATAAAACCTAAATCTTAAAACACCTTCCCCCCACCCTTCCCGTCATCCTGGGCTTAACTTTACTCCTGATTTCTCTACCTTCTTCCATGCAGTGGCACAGGGGGACAGGGAATGGGGGTTGTGGTCAGTTCATCACATGTTGTCTCTGCCGCTCCTTCCTCTTCAGGGGCAGGACTCCTCACACTCTTCCCCTGCTCCCCTGTGTGGTCCCTCCCATGGGAGGCAGTTCTCCATGAGCTGCTCTAGCATGGGTCCCCCGCAGGGTCACAAGTCCTGCCAGAAAACCTGCTCCAGCACAGGCTCCTCTCTCCACAGAGCCACAGGTCCTGCCAGGAGCCTGCTCCAGCATGGGCTTCCCACGGAGTCACAGCCTCCTTCGGGCATCTACCTGCTCCAGCATGGGCTTCCCACGGAGTCACAGCCTCCTTCGGGCATCTACCTGCTCCAGCATGGGGTCCTCCATGGGCGGCTGCAGGTGGATATCTGCTCCACTGTGGACCTCCCTGGGCTGCAGGGAAACAGCTTGCCCCACCATGGTCTTCCCCACGGGCTGCAGGGGAATCTCTGCTCTGGCGCCTGGACCATCTCCTCCCCCTCCTTCTGCACTGACCTGGGTGTCTGTGGAGTTGTTTCTCTCACATATTCTCACTCCTTTCTTCGGCTGCAACTGTGTAGGATTCCCCTCCCCGCCAAAGCCACCCCTGTAACCCTCCCCACTATCAAAACCTTGCCACACAAACCCAATACAGGTGCAGAGTCATGTAGCTGCACTGTAAGGCTTTCTTCTCCCTGTGCATAGGGGCATGGGAGTTGTCATATTATCCCAAGTTGTTGTCCCAAGCTCTTGTCCCAGATATTGTCCCGAGGCTCTGTCCCAAGACTGGGAGGTCGCCTGCCTGAGCAGTGTGTGCCCCAGGTACCAAAGGACAGACATACCTTTAGGGTCAGGTGTGTTCTATTTGCAGAACCGAAGGTATCACAGCCAAGACAGGACCTTGATTATAGGTGCAGGTAAGACTTCTATTGTTGCACTAATTTTCTGTGGCAATGAGTTTCACAGATTAACGAGGTGCCTGTTGCACAGAGCAGTTTTACATATGCTCTGGCAATAACATGCGGGGCCTTACTCAACACAGGGGCAGCCTTGCTATATATGCTGTCCTTAATGTTTCTTCAGCTCAGGGCCAAAACAGCAGGTTCTTGTGCTGCAGGTTGTGTTTGCAGCTGCAGCCCTGCACGGGGAAGTGCCTGTTGGTTAAGGTATTGTTGCGCTTTCATGTGGTGTAAGACAGCACAAGATTTATTAGTGACAAAAGCACAAATGCTGGAAGCCTTGATTTATTGCAGAAAGGGGAAAGGAAACATGTTGCAGCCCATGCTGGTTAGCGTGGTGTGTCTGAGATGAGGTAGCACATGCTGTGAAAACTGCCCTGCTCCTCCATGAGGTGCTCTGGCTCATCTGGTGATAACATGAGGTAGACCCACTCCTTTTCCAGAGGATGACTTTCCACTGACCATCTTGCAGATGCTTTGAGGAAAGGGCTTCTCCTAGATGGAGGGACACAAAGACTCAGACTTTTGGGAACAGACAGGTGCCCCATGAGCTTTTGGCTCCCTTGTATTGTGGAGGTGGGAGATACAGAAGACTGGAGTGTAGCACAAGAAACCTAGACTGTTTTCTAGGTCTGTCCCAGCCTTATGGTTTACCCTAAGCAAGTGGTCTCCTCTTCCTGTGCCTCAGTCTCCCCACCTTTAAAGCACTACTAAAAACCCCTTCTCTAATGCGCTCTGAGATCAGCTGATTAAAACAGTGCTATAGAAGAGTTGTTGGGCACTGTCAGCACTTTTCAGTCACATGCCTGGACCTCTTGAGCTAAAATACCTTTTAAAAGTTTATTAAAAAATTCTTGAGCTTTACATTTGTTCAGCCACAACATGAAAAAAAGCAATACTAAACTCTTAGATTTGTAGCCTGCCTTTCATGTCCACTGACCTCATCACTCCTTGCTTATGGATGCAGCCACAAGTCAGTGCAGCTACTGAAATACTCCCCTGAAGTCACATCCAGCAGCTGTTTAAAAGCTCGTGGGCAGCACTGGTGAACTTCATAGAGGAAGTGAACCCATCTGGTAAACTGCAGCTTGGCCAGAGCTTCTGTAAACCCCAATTCTTTAATTTAATCTGTTTTCTATAGGAAACTACTTTGCTTTTAGCATATTTCTTCCTCAGCATATGGGGGTAAATAACAGCTATTTCAGCTCTTTGGCTAAACCAAAAAAAGGAGGGGAAAGATTGGCTTGGGTTAAACAAATAGATTTTTTTTTTCAGGTTTCCCATGCAATTAAAATTAAACCAAACCAAAACAAAACATGTTTGCTCTGGGTATCCCTGAAACATTTTGCTTTGACCCAAAAAAGAATACTCTGTTTCATTTTTTAGTTATATGAAAATCTTTAAATCCTTTAAAAAAAGATCTTACAATGAAATGTTCCACCATGTCCCCCCTTCTTTTTTCAGTGGAGCATAATTTTCCTGTGAATTTACTTTTGACCTAAATGCTGTGGGTTCTGCCTGACCTGGAAAGTCACCCAGCTGAGCTTGTGCCATCACTTGTTTTTCCTTTCAACATCATTTCCATCTTTTCACCTCCCACTGTACAGACTCATGGGAGTCTGTACCCTGGACTCAGGGTCTCATGGGAGCATCATCCTCATCCCAGGGCTGCGCTGACTTTCCAGGGAGACTAGAAAGTGGCTGGGAGAGGGGAGGAAAGAATCCACGAAGGTCCCTTTTGGCTTCAGCAAGCTCCTCTGGCTCTTCTAATGATCTCTGGCTACTGCCAAGACACCTTCGAAACATCTTTGAAACATCTCCATCATGTTGGGCACTGTGACTGGGCTGGAGGGGAAATCCACATTCCCTTTGAAGTCTGGATACTTGAGCAGTCTTAGAATTATAGGGCTGTAATATACAGGAATGTGTGGGGCTGTAATTGTGACTTAGATCCTTGGATGAAAGGTGCTATGTACATACAAAAGGTATTATTATTATTATTGCTATTATTATTGCTATTATTATTACTATTATTATTATTATAGGGCTGCAATATGTGGACTGGAGATGAAGGTAGCACCAAAAGATCCTGAAATATGAGATGTGTCTTAAGGAAATTCCAGCTTGGAATTAGGTTTTGTCTAGATGGGGAAGCAGAGCTGGCTGGCTCCCCTGTGCTGACAGCTCTGGGGCTTTTATGGAAGAAGTCCTGTATACAGGCATGAATCCCAAATACAAGTTGCTCTGACTCTCAGAAGGGTGTCTCCAGGAGGAGATATTCCAGAGCAGTTTTTGCAGAAAAAATGACATCAGACATCAGACATTTTCATCATTCTTTCTGAGACACTCTGATTGCTGCTAGGCAGACTGTAGCCATCACAAAATAAGTCCCTGGCACTTGAGCCATCCAGTATGAGAAGTACAAGAACTGGTGACTCTTAGCAGGGCTTAGAGGCTGGGGTGGAAACTGGAGCAAACTAGTGTCGCTGAGCAGCAGAGAAAGCTCATGTGCACATTGATCCTCCTGCACTCCAGCAGAGACGGGGCCAGATCCAGCATCCTGAGCTCATCATCCTCTTTCCAACCATCAATCACATCTCTCCCCGAGCAGCCTGGAAGCAGAGCACAAAGGAAGACAGGGATCAGCTTTGATCCTTCATAGGGTCTGTGGCTCTGCACAGCCTTTGCCATCAGCCTCAAGTTGTTTCTCCTGCCCTGTTCTGCACTCACATCTCATTAACAACGGGGAATTTAAGTGAAGCCAGGCACTGAAGTGGGGCTCCCCACAACGGCATCCATGGTGATTTTCTCCTGTGTCACAGGCTCTGCAAAGCATCAGGATTCACCCTAGCATGCAGCTCCAGCTGCCTCTCCTGAGGAAGGTGGGGGATGGATTTAATCTACTCTGATTTCCATCAGCTTTGAAAGCCCAAGCAAAATCAGCTTGAGTTTTTCCACTGATTTCAAGGATTTGGGGAAAAGGCCTTGGCTTTCAAGCTTCAGGGGCTATCACCTATAAGAGTGCAGAGGCAGGTCTGCACTCAGCTGGTCTTGCTGAAGAGCTGAGCCAGAGGCACAGGAGGCAGGTGGGAATGGGAAGGACTGTTTCACTAGAACTGGACCCCCTCCCTGAAGGAGACTTCCTCCTTTCTGAGGGAGCAATTCTGGCTCTGGCTGGGACAGGCTAGATCTGATGTGGCACTGGGATCTAGCTGATGAGCTCCAGCGAGAACCAAACCTTCCCTGTTGGACTTGGTCCCTGGAGCACTGATGCACCCAGAGACTCCTTTCAAGCATCCAGGCCTCCATTCTCCTGCAGTGTTGCATGAACCAGTAGACAGCCTCATGCTCTAGCATGGAAGAACTTTCATTTCAACTGTGGCTGTGAGATGGGATGGTGAATAATTCTATCTGCAAGGCTAGTGTACACACAGGCTCTTTCACAGCCTCTTTCTTGCTGTTTCTGTGGCATCACTTCAATGCCCAGCACAATGTGCAGCAGGGCAGCTTCTTCCTGACAGACTTTTCCCATAAGGGTGTGGAACAACTGCCAGAACTGTTTTATTGCCAGAGATAGATGTGCAGGAAATAGCTGCTTGGTGGTAGCCAGTTACAGCGCTTCTGCAAAGGAGCTTCCTTCTCACCTGATGCTGTTTCTGACAGGTACCTTTTTGTACCCCCACAAGGAATGGTTCATAAAGCCTTAGTTTTAAAACCCCCACAAGGAATGGTTCATAAAGCCTTAGTGTTATAACTATGCCTGGTTGTCTTGGAAGGAGCAGAGGAGGATATGGAGGGCCAGCCAGAGCCACTTTGACTCCAGAATCAGCTCAAGAGCATTAGAAAAAACATCTTTCTCAAGAGATGTCCAGAAGCTTATGCTAGATGCTACATTCACATCAAACCAGACTTCATCTGCAGAGCAGATGCTGCTTGGAGAACAGAGCCTTGACACTGGGAAGGACTTGGCACAGCCATGTAGCTGAGCATTGTTAAGCAAAACTCTCCACTGAGTAAAGACAGGCAGATTTTCAACAGCCCTGAACTACCAGAGGTGTCCCTGGAGCAAGGGATCATCCGAGGCATCCGAATATCCAGACATAAAAATATTTCCCCTGATAAGATGCATGCCAAAAATCTTTGAAAGGGCTGTAAACCACAGATGTGTGTCTAGTGAGTGGCCTGAGCCAGTTGCTGTGTCCCAGTCTGGCAAACAGGAGGAGCCCTGGGGACCACTCTGTGCATCCCTGGGCAGGTCTCTGCTCAGCTCTGTGAATGCCTGGCTCTGGGACTCAGGTTTCCCCATGTCATAGGCTGTTGTGCTCCTTCCTCCACTCCTTTTCCTGTCAGTTTGCCCAGTAGCCAAAGCTTTCTGACCAAGACATCCCACGCATGCTGGCTTCCTGGGAATTTTTGTATTCTTCTGGTCAAATATTGCCTCTGCCTTGTTACTCCCTGTGCCTTGTGAAATCAGGCATGCAGAAGCAGGAGCAGGGCATCTACCTGAACCACAGGGGCCACAGAGCAAAGGCTGGCTTACATCGGGTGCGATGAGTCAGGTCCATCCACAGCAGTTTGTCCATTGCTAATCTCCCACAAGTGAGGTCTGACTCCTTGGCAGGAGAGTTCAGCTCCCCAGCCCAGCCCTGCCCTGCTCTTTCCCAATTGTACTGATAAGTGGAGATTTTCCCCCAGCAGAGTCAGGAGCAATGGTGACTCACCACTTCAGTGTGAACCATGCAGCCAGGCGCTCCAGCAGCAATGTGTGTTGGAGACAGGAAGACTCTTGTTACCCACTTGACAGCAGAAGAAAGGCTTTTCTTGGTGCGCGGAGACCACCCACCGGAGAGTGAGACAAGGCAAGAGCCGTCACGCTCATGCTCTAACGTCTTGTGGCTTCCTGGTGACACCATAGAGTCTGCTGCAGTTAATGGAAACCCCCTAGTTACTCAGGGTAGCAGAGATCACTCTGAGACAAGCCAACTCTTGGCATCTTTGAAATGCAGCCTGTCCCACCAGAGGAGCTCCCAACCCCCTGCCAGGCCATTGCTGGGCTTGGCTGGAGAGCACTTCAGCCCAAATCCCTGCAGGCATCTTGTTGCCCTTAGAAGGCGGCAAGCGTGGTGAGGAATGCAGCTGGTATTCATCTCTTACCTTGGGCTGTGAGTTTCAGCCAAGAAGCCAAGCTGCTACAAACAGCATGCAGAAGCTCTCCTCCTCTGGTGTCGTAAATGCTCGGACACTCTTCGTCCATAAATCACACACTGTCTTGGGACGCAGGGCTTGGATGCTTTCTAGCCACAGACACCCAGGCTTTTCTGGTTTACGGTAGGGAGGATGCTGGCAGGATCAGTAGTTCCCCAAGAAAGGGTTCAGAAATGAACAGATTGTATCACTTGCTCCAGCACTGGTACCACAAGGGAAGTCTGCCTGCATGGTCTGTGTCAGTAGAAGGAAAGACCAACAGAATCCTGTCCGCCTTGTGTCCCCATAACCAAGATGGATCCCTTGGATTGGATCCTCTGTTTCTGCTGGTTGAGATTTCATGGCTGCTGCCTTCAAAATTTCCTCATGAAAAGGCCAGCAGTCTAAAAGGCATTTTTCAAAAGCTTTCAGCCATAATGCTTCATTTTAGGAAGTCTTTGGTCTGAACACAGATAATTTTCAGCCAAAAATGGCTGAAAACCACCAGCAATTTTCAATTCCGATAAAAACGCTATGCTCCATTTGACAGTGTCAACAACTGTCGGATTTTTGCTCCTTGCTCATTACAGTTTCCTGCAAGAGGAAACAAATGTCTCCAGGCAGCAATCCCCTGGGATCCCAACAGTTTATCCATCTCTCTCACCCAACACAGTGCCTTCTCCAGGGACCATTTCTGTTACCTCCAAAGAGATGCAGAATGCTGCCTCTGGCCCAGGGGTCTGGGTTGTGTGTGGACGGGAACATTATTTATTGAGCTCGCTGACTGATGGCTTGCTCCGCAATAAGATTCAGCTCAAAAAGGAAGGATAAACCACAACTCAGAATGGTGCCATAAAATAATATAATAAAGCCATGGCTGGGAGAGAGTAACAAGTTAGGTGGGCAACTCAACTGTTTTGGGGCAGTAATAGAGCCCACATCTATCTGTGAGACTGTAGGACCGGAAAATATTGCCTGATGAAGCAGATGGGGAGCAGAGTCTCTCCCTCTATGTTCTGCATTCTTTCTTTGCAGGCAGCCCAGGATTAGGGACTTAAGAGCAGGCTGATAAGGTTGTCCCAAAAGGAAGGCAGACCAGGTTGATTGAGTGGCTGCTCAAGCGTCATTTTGCTACAGTCCAAGAAAAAGAAGAGATGGTATGGTCTAGGACTTCTTAGAAGAGGCGATCAGAAAACAGTATAACACAGTTCTCATTCTGGCTGCAGTGTTGCCATCCAGAGAAAAGTGCAAGAGACTGGATGAGTTGCAATAAACATAGGGACTGACTGTGCATTGCCCCAGAGAGCTTCCCTGCATGACAGTTTATGGGGGTTGATCCCAACCAGCAGCTCAGTACCCACACAGTTGCTTGTTCACTTTCCCTGGGGGAGAGAATCAGAAGAACAAAAGTGAGAAACCTCATGGGTCAAGATAAAGACATTTTAACAGGTAAAGCAAAACTGGATGTGCAAGCAAAGCAAAACATGGAAATCACTCACTATTTTCCATCGGCAGATAGGTGCTGAGCCATTCCCAGGAAAGCAGGGCTTCACCACAGGTAATGGTTACTTGGGAAGACAAATGTCATAATGACGAATGTCCCCCATTCCTCTGCCTTTCCCTGTAGCTTTTATTGCTGAGCATGATATCATATAGTATGGCTTATCCTTTTGATCAGTTCAGATCAGCTGTCCTGGCTGTGTTCCCTCCCAACTTCTTGCATGCCCCCAGCCTACTCCTAGGGGTGAGCAGAGTGGGAAAAAGATGCTGTGCAAGCACTCTTCAGCAATAGCCAGAACACTGGTGTGTTATCAACATAGTCACAGATCCAAAACACAGCACCCTACGGCCTGCTATGAAGAAACTTAAGTCCATCCCAGCCAGAACCAGTTCACACCTCCAGTGATTTGCCAGAATCCAGCATCTACCTGCTTGTACTTCTCTCTGGCAGGTTTTAGCAGGCTGGTGTGGAGGTCAAGGCTCTGTTCCCAGATCCTGTTATCACTGCATGAATTCATGGCCACAGTCAGATTAAAATAATCCTTTATTTAATCCCATTGCTGGTCTTGATCCTCTAGATCATGGTGTAGACCATTGTTGGTGTTGTGGGCAGGATTGTGCTAAATCTTGATAAATCAAACCAATTCTTATAAATCAATCCAATTTATTCACTTCATATCCAGTTATTTCTGTAATGTTGTTCATCAGTTGTGTGACCTCCTCCCTGACCATATTACTCACAACTTTTTGGAGGCAGGAAGGTAATATTTATATCCTGTAGCTCCAGTCCCACAGTCTTTCCCACAGTCCCACACAACTGGTTACAGCACAAGCCTTCTAGGGCAGGACCCATCTGTACCATGATTTTTCTAAAGATCCAAATAATAATTAATGGCTAGTTATCTCATTCTTCTGCCTGGCAGATGTGAGGGAATGACTGGGAAGTTTTGTGTCTGAGATCAGAGTTGGTGACATCAGGAGGTTTCAAAGGTGCCTTGGGCTGTCCTAGCTGCTCCTGTTCTCTGCCACAGTTTGAACTTTCATCAAACTCACCGGGTTCATGATTAGACCTAGAAGGGCTTTTTGTTATCCTATGACTTCAAGTTATCTTGGCAGGGGTGTGATCTGTCCTAGCTGCAGGACTGCAATTCTGCTTAGCACATGAGGGAGTCCTATGGCTGTACTGGAGGAGCTTTGCTATCCTGTTACCCATTATTTCTCTCACAATCCTGCTTGTTTCAAAGTTGACAATTCCTTCTTGGCTAGTCCAGGTCTTGGATAAGCCACAGACCTCCAGGGCTGTGACCACTGGTCTCCGTAGCCTGAAGCAGAGCTCCAGGTTGCTTTGTTGTGAGATTAAGACCTTCAGGAGAGAGAGCACTGGCAGACATGTTGCTATACACCCAAGCCATGCATCATCAAGCAGGCCTGAGAGGAGACCTGTCTTTGCCCTGGAGTAGCACTGACATTCCTATTTTAGGCACTGGAGGTGCCCCAAAGCTCAAGGAGATACAGACTGCAAATTTTCAGAGCAGCTAAGGTCAGCCTTGTCATAGCTGGGTCTGATGGAGGATCAGACCGTGACAGCCATATGTGGCAGGTCACCTCGAGAGCCACAAGCTGTCTGTCAGAAGCCCATCCCCAGAGAAGAATCAGAGCTTGGCAAAGGTCCTGCACTGTAGAGCTGTTAGACATGCCAGGCACATTCACAGCCCGCTCAGGGAACAGAGACCCGGGAACACAACTGCTCAGCATCCTCCTCAAATGCAGATCCCAAGCTGTTGGGAAAGGAGCCTGGAGGCTCCTCCTCCATGGATGGAGGTCAGGGCTGAGTGACAGCCACAGGAGTCTTTACCTTGTGAGGCAACTGTGGCCATTGTAGCAGGAGCTCATGGGAAGAGAAGGTACAGGGAACAGCAGGGTGCCCTCTCTCCTTGTCTCAGACAGCTGGGTGGTACCTGTAGTAATGGAGGTGCTGCATGCCTGACATTTAACCTTCCCTTGGCCAGGTGCTACCTGGGACTTCCCCACTTCACATCCAGCAGGTGTGAACAGAGCTCTGTTTGCCCTGTGGACTTTGGACTGGTGGGGCTGGAGAAGGTGTAGCCCTCATCAACCTGGAGCCTGCCATGGTCCTTACCTCCCCTTTGCGGGCCTTCTCCATGCCAGGGAAGGTGTTTCACTATGCACATTGAATTCCTTAAACCGTGCCCACTACACATTACCTGGGAAAGGGCTGTTTCCTGCAGATGGATCCTGGCAGCACTGGGCTCTCAGATATTGTCATCTTGGGATACTGCCGGCTTTTAGCTGTTGCTCATGCTGGTGCAACTTGTCTGGACAGGGCAGATGATAACTTTGGTGCATGAGCAGAGGGAGTGCCACTGAGTCACTCGCAGGGCATCTGGTTTCCAGACGTGGCCCACGCACTTCACTACCTTTCTTCCAGGATACAGGGCCACAGGTGCTGGGGTCATCCCTTCATCGATCCATATCTAAAAAGGGAGGGAGCAGGGCTGGCACTCAGGGCTTTCCACTGGAGCAGCATCCACTGCCAGCAGGCAAAGCTTCCCACATCCTGCAACTGTCAAGGAGCTGGGAGCAAAAGTGGCTGGTGGGGGGTCCTCTCTCCTTTATGTGGAGCAACACCTGGGTCAGTTCCCTACCTGGAGCTGTGGGGAGGAGAGAGTGAACAGCAGGAGCAGCCTGATCCTGCAGTAGGGAGGGCCCTTGGCAGGCCTCTCCAGCTCAGAACCTCTGCAGGTCCCCTCTTGCTGGCTGTATTTGGTGCCAGTGTCCCTCAAGCACTGGGCAGAGGATGGCCAGGACTCTGGAGACCCAGACAAGATGCATGTGGCATTACGCATATGAGGACACACTGCCACAGCCCCAGGAAGGAGGTCCCAGTCCCTTCTCTGGGTCAGGGTATGGATTAGGCACAGACTACCTTGCACTGGGGTCCTGCCTCCCGCCCCTGTTCTGCCCCCCTTGTTGTCTCACACTTGCCCTCTAGCAGCACCAAGGAAGGGGAAGGGTGGGAGCCTCATCTGCTGCTCAAGCCACCAGCACGGAGAAGGGCTGAGTAAAAACAGCACTGAACACTTGGGCATTGGTCCTGCATATGGCAGCCAGAGGTGGGAGGTTTGCACAAGCTCTGCTTATGATTTCCCAATCTGGGAGAGCATCCGGGAACATTGGGCTTGCCCATAGAACTTGGCCATTGCCAGGGTAAAGCCCCACAGTTTAAAAACTCCTTGTAATTAATGAACCTTCCCATTAAGTGCCACAATGGAACAATTCATTATTACTGATGTGTGCAGGCTCTGCATTCCTCTGGCTCCCCTGCCTCCTACAAGAGACTGATCTAAATAGATGAACCTGTCTCATCTGCATTGTCTTTGGTGATTTACTAATTCCAGGTACTGTTCTCCAACTCTTTGGCATTTACCTGCTTCTTAATCCTCCACATCCACCAGCTTCCAGGTACTGCAGCCAAGTGGATTTGCACTGGATCACATTTGTCAAAAAAAAAAAAAAAAGCAAATTAGAAACACTCTGCTTGAGGGCCACTTCACTGTTCACACCACAGCAACCAGCAGGGATGTCAAAACACAAGCTTTCAAACTTCCACCAAGTGTGAGCAGTAAAACTGATTTCTGCTGTCAAAAGCTTCTGTTTTCCCCCCAAAATTCACAGTGACTTAATGCTTTCTGTGAGTTTCCTCAGTATAAATCGTCTCTCTTGCATCCATCTGGGAGCAAGTTCCCAGAGTGGCACCACTGTGAATCTGGTGGGATGGAGGTAAGTGCTGTCCCAGTGCCAGCGCTTGCAGACAGAGATGGACAGACCTGGGTAAGCTGGTGGATGCCACAGTCCAGCGGGTCTGGAGCAGGGTTTACCAGAGAGAAGGCAGAACAACAACCTGTGACCATAGCAGAGAGCTGTGTCCCAGGAATAGCTTTCCTTCCTCTACCTGGAGGGCACCATGCCCGGGACAGAGCAAGGTCACCTATTAACAGTGTGCATCCAGTGGAAAGGGAATTCTGCTCTCATGCCATTCTGCACCCATCCCACACGGAACTGAGACTTGGCTGTCTGGCTTGCTCTCTGGTAAGAGAGGTGCAAGCCCTGGAAACCACAGATGTAGTGGGCTAGTCCAGCATGGAGACTAGAGACCTGTCAACTACAGGGACCACGGTACTTTGGCAGCCTCAAGATTGGGTGGATCTCCTTTAGCACTGTGTTCCCATCTCATTCCCTGTCTCATCCAGATTTATCTTGGAGACAACAGAATGAGTCATCACTGTGATTTCCTCAGTGGACTGTGATTGTGTCAGGGCTACTCCCCAGGTGTGATTTTAGCTGTGGGACTTATCTTTTTCACTTATGTTACACTCATTCTGACTATAGAACATGGCTCCCTGGTTAACACACTTGCTCAAGGCAGATGACCACTCCATGATTTTATTAAGTCTATCTATGTGCAAGAGCTCATGGCCCCCACAGAGGAGGCTTGATGCCTGTCCTCTGAAAGGCATGGCTAAGCACCGGCTTTGCTAGCAGAGACTGGCAGCTAGCAGTTCACCTTCCTCATTTCCAACTGTTTTAAATGTCTCTGGTCTGTTCATCTTTACAAGAAGCTGGAAAGGGAAAAAAATGTACAAGAACCCATCTGACACTCTCAGACTGTGTTGAGTCTCCACTGTCAGGGCTCAGTAGGGTTCAAGACTCTCCACCGAAGCAACCACTGAAACCAGAACAAAATGGAAACAGTAGTTTTTCCAGAAAGAAATAAGGTCTATGGGATAGGAAAAGGCTGGATTAGTGCTCAAAGCAGGAAGCATTAAGGGATTCATAGGCAGAGTTTTGAGGAGCTGTTCAGAGCTGAGTATAGGAAGCTTTCAGGATGGTTATACAAGCATCTCATTATTTATCACATATGTATAACATTATTGGAGAGGTGTTCCCCAGGACATGGAGCGTCCATAGAAACACCATACCTATCTGCCATGGCGTGGCCTAGATTTCTCAGTGTCTGCTGGATGAAGGACTTCCATGAGATTTTGAGTGGCTCTCCAGGAGTTGTCCTATGTGGATAACTGCCAAACCAAAGAAATGCTCTCTATGCATTTCCTCAGAATCCAGTATTTCTTGGATTTGACACTTCAGAGGGTCATCAACCTGGATTAGAGGGAATGGAGTGCTTTCTCAAATGTCTTTTCATGGGGATTCATGAAACAGTGGAATAACTCAAAGCAGCAAAGGTGTAATTTATTGGGTTGATCTGAGCAGAAATTGTGAAAGGCTCCCCACAAAAACAACAGTTGAATTTTTAGATGGGAGTGAAGTTTGTAGGTGTTTTGTCTAGACTGTGTCTCCTTTTGATGGAGCTGGAGACTCCCAACAATGAAAATCTGGCTGAGCTTTAAAGACTTCCTTTAATTTTTCCAGAAGGGACTGTAATCCCAGTGCACAGTCTGGCCTAGCTGAGAAATCTGGTCCCTTGTAATTTAGTGCAACTGGGAGTGAAATTATTGATAGAACTCAACCTGTCAGTCCAGATAGCTGTACAGATAAATGAATGGAGGAAAGCTATGGAAATTGTGCAAGCAGGAAAAAATATACCCGGTCATCCAGACAGTACAAGCCTAACCATCATCCCAGAGTTTAGTTTATTTTCTTTATTTACCCATTACCTTAAAGTGAATATGCAACAGTGAATAACTCTTTTGTTCCCAATAGGATAAGAAGTTCTTACCAAACATGGATGAAATCTGAGGTTTTCAGTCAGAAATCACAGTAAGCAGCAAGTCTACAAGTTAAGAAAAGCTGAGCTGCTTCCTTAATAGTAGGAGGGTAGGTGCAGGGTAGAAGGTGTATTGTCTTAATTAAGCTCCTTAATAAGGCAAAAAAAGCTGTTCTGATTCCCTGGAGGTAGGAAATGTAAGCTTACATAAAAAATGTAAGCTAAAGAAAGAGCTTGTGCAATTAAAGATGCAGGGGCATCACTATTTTTACAGCCTTGATGTATTTGCAGGATTCAGCATATATAATACACTCCCGGGTGTCCCCAGGCATGGTAGGCCAGTCAAAAAGAACATGGTGAGAAGCTTATAACCCCTGAACGACCTACAGTGTCAGAAACATGGCTTGCTCAGATCTTGCACCAAACAGGCCCTCATGGGCTTACAACTGTCTCCTAGCCAGAGTAAGAAATCTCATGTTTGCATGTTGTGTGGGTACCTTGCTTTGGTTGAAAACTATCAGCCACGAATAGGCAAAATCATCTTTAGGGTGGCTGAGGGACCTAAACAGGTTACACTGGCAAACTCCAGGTGGTTTTAAAACTGATCTCCAGGACTGCAGACCAGAGCCGGTTAGCTTGTGCTTTTAATACAAAGCCTTCTTTCCCCATCTTCCCATCAGGCCAAAATGCAAGATAGGGAAATGAAAGATGATAATCAGGAAACAAAGTGGGTTAGCAGCGGTTGAGTCTTGCACTCACAGTGTTTTAGCCTTCTCAGTGTTCCCATTCCAGCTGGGCAGGAGTGGCTCTGCTGCAGGTAGCTCATCAATAGCAGCTAATTCTCTTGAATTCAACGAATGTCAGTCACTAAAAATAGCTTGTATAGGGAGGAAGCTGTGGTTGAAAGGTCTTTAACTGAGCTACCACTACTCCTCCAGCACAATGAAAAACATCTGTTTTAACAATGAACTGATGGGAAGGGTCTGTGTGTATTATGAATGGGACAATTATAAAAACCTGTTTAAAACTATCACATATTTCCTCAACAGACAGGGTGTGATTTATCTCCACCTAAAATGCATATCTAAAACAGGCCGTATGAATCACACAGTAAAAGGACTTGTTTCTCTTCATGGTACTATGAAGGGAATCCAAAGTCTAGCTCAGACATAGACCTGTGCATTGCAGGCATCTGAACTGAGGTGGTGAGATTCAAACGTCCCCTTGTTTAATAAGTCCAGGAATGGGAAGATCATTTGGTGAAGTCTTTAATTAATTGGTGATAAAAGCTAATGAAGCTAAGAAAGCACTGAAACCTAGTAACTGTCTTTGGCGTGGCCAAGTCTATGATTTCTCAGAGTTCATTTCCATTGCCTCTGGGAAGGTGAAGCAGCCTAGGAATTCAATGGAAGACCTTTCAGAATTTCACCTCTCTAATTTGGCATATGAGTTTGTGACAACTCAAATACTCTGGGACTGATTTTACAAGCTGCTCAGGTTGGTTCATGCCCTGTGAAAAAAATAATGCTGTTGTCCAAGAGTATTATTATGAAGGAATCCAGTAAATCTCTAAAAACATAATTAAAAATTTTGCAAGGTAACTGCAGCATTAGATAGGCCAAAGGGCATGACCAAATACTCAGGTTGTCTGTCTCTGGTCCAAAAGACCATTTTCATTTTAAGATCTGAGGATTCTCTTGCCGAACTTCAGATGTCTCTGAGTTGTAGTTTTGTAAAGACATTCTCCGCAATCTAATTTTCAAGATCAAGAGTAATGGATGTCTTTTCTCAGAACGGTCTTACCTGATTTCCAAAACCTTGATGTACGATGGAAATAAGCCATCCTACTTGCAAACAAAAAGAACGTGAGGACACCTGTGACGAAGCTGAGGGATGTACAAACCCTCTGGGTGGCTTTCAGAGGTGTTCTCCAAGTGCTTCCTTGCTGGCTCTGACAATGGATAAAGGAACTCAAATCTGGCTCCCAGGGCCAGCGTGGTCATCTGCCCAAAGGGAGGGTGGAGGGGAGCAGCTTTGTGTCTCCATAGCCAAGTATTGTATTTGCATAACAAGTCCTTGTTTTCTAACTCACACAAGGCTAGTGTAGTGCCAATGACCTTTCCTCCTGAGATCATGGCTGGGATGACACTACTTCTGATGACACATTGATGGAGACAAAAATCAGCAATGAATAACGTTATCCCTTCATTCAAAAGGGCTGCAGATTGTGCAAAGAGAGCCAGTCCCTCGTCCCCCCTCACATAATTGGGAAAAGGGATGAGTGAGCCAAACAAAATTTAATAACTAATTCCTTTTGCAGTGTAAGAGCAGCCACTAATAATAATATGAACTATTTCCAACACACAAGAAGCAGGCAAAAGGTGGCAGAGGTGGGAAGAGCTGCTCAAACGCAGGCTGATCACCATAAAATTAAATAATTATCTTTTGTTCCCTGAGAACAGGCTGTGGGTGCTTCTCTCAAAGCCATTTTTCATGTGGACAAATTTGAGAACAAATGGATAAGATGAATAACAAAAATTGTCAGAACCAGATGATACTCTCACAGCTTCTAAAGGCATCCAAATTTGAGATTACTGACCTACTGACCATCCTGCTTAGCCCATTGTTTAAACCAGTTCTGCTGCCCGAAAAATGCAAGAGGACAAATGCAACACCAACTTTTGAAAAGTCTTCAGGGACAATCCAGGGAATCACAGACCTTTAAGCCCATCAGATGGAGTGAAGCTAGAAGTAAGGAACAGAATTAGTAGATAAAATGATAAAGGGTAGATAGAGTAGGAGATAAAAGAGGAGGGTCTGAGAAGAGGAAACCATTCATTGAAGTTGCCAACAGTCATCTGGTCCAAGAGAAATTAGTTCTTGAGTTTCCAGAAAGTCTCCAAGATAAGCCCCCATCAAACTCTCTCAAAGAAATTCAGTTGATATAGACTGATGACTGGTTAGGAGAAAGGAAATGAAAGAAGGCTCAGTAGGCATTTTCAGAGCAGAAGTTGGGGGGAACCAAGGACTGGGAGAGTATCACAGGAACCTGTGCCTCTGCCAGATGAGAGAGCTTTACCAAGAGAACAAAACAGGCAAAATTTGGTTTTGAGAAAGCCAGGGACAAACTAATACTTGTGTGCACACACCAGTGGGCTGTATGGATGTTGTGACCATATGAGAAAGAGTTCATGGAGTGAACAGTGCATGCAGATTGATGAAGGTGTCAGCTTGGTCCTCAAGGCGATCAAAAAGGCAATTGTTTGTTAGGCAGTATTCAGGAATGGGAGGGAAGCTGCACCAGATCTAGCCTCTAAAACTATCTGGTAGGTCCACTGAAGTCAAAAGAGATGACCAGATGTTGGGACTACCTTCCTTCCAAACTGCAGTGAAATACATAGTCTCACAGGTTCAGGATCCAGATCTTAGAAAAGAGACAGCAAAAGAAAGAGAAAGCAGATCTATAAAACCCATGAATCAGTTCTTTGCACTGGTCTTGAATCCCTGCTTCTCTTGGTTACTCCAGCAGCTCCTGCTTTACTGCCCCAGCCAGTTTCACATGCTTGGGAAAGCAAGCATGACTTGGGAGCTTAGGAAAATGTTCATTTTGCAAGGCTTTTCCTCCTGCCTCTGCTCAGAGCAGTTCCCACACTGTGAGGCACTTTTGTGGAAAAATTCGACTTCAGAAGGGGTTTTCAAGCCTGTTGTGGGTGCAATGTGCTCTCACTATGTGGGAACTGCTAGTGAAATGATTATAAAACCATGGTCACTGACCCCATCATGAAAATGACAGAGAAGATATGTCAAATTCTACTACCACTTCCCTGACTCTTCTTGTCTTGCCAAAATAACAATAACTTCACAGTAACCATGTCTCCTGCTTCCTTCTTCCCCTTCCATCCAGGGCCAGAGAGACCCAGGTGCCTCTGAAGGATCTCCATCTAGGTCAGTTTTTAAGTGCTCAGTATATTTGGTGCTGGGTGCTCAAAAACTGAGCCATTGTGTTGACAGGTACTGCTGGTGCTGCTTTCTTATGAAACCCAGACTGTGCTGAGGTGCCTATAAGGAAGCTAAACTCTTCTGAAAATCTGGCTCCAAAACAAGCAGCTCCTGGCATGGTTTTCCTAGGCGAGTGCAGCACACTGCGCAGAAGCTGCTCAATGGGAGAGGGAAGTTTCTTGTTTAGGGTTTTTTTTAATGGAAAAATGTGTTTTGTCCTCAAATTGAATATTTCCTTCAGAACATAGTGATGTTTGCCAGAACATCTCAAGTTTCCACTGGGAAAGTTGAATCATGATGAATTGACTGGCATCCTCCAATGCTCAGTCAAAGCACTTGGCTGGGTCAAACAAAACCATATTTGACTTCACAGTGACATTGAACTGTATAATGGGAGGCACCTGCTTGGACCTGTAGCTCAGATAATCCTGCTAACAGTTTTCCTAATTGGACCCCCAGGGTGACTGTGATGTGATAAAGACATTGATGCTGGAAATTAGTTTTCCATGTGGAAAACAGATATTTAAGGAAAGCAAATCTTGTATCTCAAGCTTTGCTTTTGTTCTGAAAAATATATTGCGAATATTTCAGGCAGCCTTTATCAGATTAGCTGGCCTTTCACCAGGTCCTTTCTGATTCCTGGCTGGTGGTCTTTGTAGGTAGAGATGGACAAACTGTAGGAAACAAGAAAAAAAATCCTAGAAGAAAATACTCCAACTGTTCTCATAAGTTGAAAAACAGGAGCATTTGTTCTCAGTTGAAGACAATGTTTTGTCTAAACCAATTTCAAGCAATTCAATCTATTTAACTGTGTCAGTTTAGATGAAGAATAATGTATTCCAAGGGACTTTGTGAAAACAGAGCACTTTAATATTCTCAGAGTTTTGAGCCTTTGCCTCCACAAATAATTGGAAAACCTGATGCCGATTTGCCAAGTCTTGCATTGTCATTCCATGAGCATATTTGGCAAAGCAGATGTTAGTCAAAAACCTATTCGCCATCCCTGCAGTAAGTTCATTGCTTTGTTCCATTTTCTGCTGCCTGAGTACCCCAGCACAGCAAAAAGTGAGCAGAGCAGGAGGCATTGACTGCCTAGCACAGCCAACAGGCTGAACCCTTTTTGCTGCTGCAGGATAGAGACAGTCTGGGTAACTTGCCACAGATTTGCCATGTCTTAGGATATCTGTTCAGGTTTTAACACAGTAACTCCTCAGCAGCAAACCAAGGGTGACATTTTCATTTTGTTCCTCTTTAGACTTTTTTTGTCTATATCAAAAGCTGTCTATGCAACCCAACATCAGTAACAGTTGCCTCTGGTGACAAGTGGTGGATACCAAGAGGTGCTCTGGTCAGGACAATGGTGCTTTTGCAGGGCCCTGCATGGGTGGGCATGGACAGAGCTTGAAGCTCAACAGCGAACATGGGAAAAGCTGCAGCATTTTTTTCTAGTGAGTGTAAGTAGAAAAACAAAGTCCTGGTTTCGTGTGGGGAAATGCAGTCTGTAAGCTGCCCGGCAGATGCTCCTCTCCAACCATGGAGAGAAGGGCAGCCAGCTGTGCAGATGGGGGGAGCGTGAACATGGGGACAAGTTTGGAGAGGGAGATAAGAAGATAGTACACACATGAGCTGGCGTTAGAGCAGAAATTGGGAATAGAATGGTGTGGGCTGAGAGCAGAAGCAGCCTTGGGCTAAGCTGTGGTGCCAGCTGCAGGCATGCGAGGCCATTCTGCAAGCACCAGCAGGAAGGGGAGCTACTTTCTGCCTCTGCCTGCTGGAGCATCTCTCTTCAGAGCGGCTGCAGGAAGCATCACTCCATGTATAACAGATCTTGGCTTGGTGCTTTCTTCTCCTCTGCTGTCAAGAGGATTTACAGCTTGTGGTAGGGAAGGCAGCAATATTAATAGTGCAGGGCAGGAGCAGAGCCCTTTGAAGACATGAACTGAATGGAAGGATAGTCTGGCATGGCTGGGACCTGCACCCTGCAGCCAAGCCCTTACAGCCTTCTTCAGCCCCAGCCAGGATACCAGCCTAAAATCCTGCAGCACCAGGGGCTGCTGCTTTCAGAGGAAAGGTAGTTTCTGCTGAAACCACTGCACAGGCTGCCCTGGCCAAGGGTGGGACAACTTGTGGTCAGAGTCAAGGAGGCTTCCCAGCTGATGTACACTTGCTGGAGGTGATTGAGCAGCATACAGTGACGTGCTCTCACCATAGCATTTTGCTAATCGGTTGGGTTTGTGATTCAGCTCCCAGGTCTTTGCACATGGTAAAGCTTAGTTTTCCTTGTTTTCCAGGGGTCTCAAGGGCCTAGTGAAGGGAAGAGACCATCTGAGTGTCCCATGGAGAGCCAGTGGCACAGCTGGAATCCAAACCTCCCTCCCCAGCGCCAGGTCTTCCCAGCCTACCTGCTTGTGCAGTATATATAGACACATATATGGCAGCTGATGTAGGCACACCCTCCATGTGGTAGGACATGGCCATTGGGCTGCACATGGGCATCTCTGAGAGCTGCCTGACCCTTGCCTGTGGCGGCAGGGAAGGAAGTGGTGCTTTTCTTAGGGCTCTTCATTTAACAGGGAAAAAGCAAACACTGCAAATTCTGAGCACCAAGCACAGGGACTGTTTGCATTCATGTTGGTCTCAAGAAGCTCCCTGGCTTTCAGAAATATTACTTGCGGCATGGCTGAAGGACGGCAGGCTGGTGAGGAGGCAAGGGGGAGATATGTCAGATATCAAAGACTGGCTGGGTGGCCTCTGTTGAGGCCTAGGTGTTGAAGTCCCACATCCCATCCTCACCAGGCATTAGGAATTGCAAGCGATTGTCTCCATGAAGCCAAATACCAGTGTCTCAGGTCACTTTTTGGAAGGTAGGTTGGCAAGGAACTGGACAGGTGTTGATTATGGCAGCAGAGAAGGCAGCACATGTGTGCCTAATGGTGATGTCAAACCTTTACACTTCTTAGAGCTTGTAGCTCCTGGAATCACACAAAGTGAGGGTCTTTCCTTTGAAAAAGACATTTCCAAGGCCCCTAAAGGTTCAAAATTCAGAAGGCAAATAAAAGAAACCCAATATTTTTCATTGTTAACCCTTTTGCCCAAGCAAGTTGACAATATCCAGAGTCATGAAGGGCTGGTTTTGTTAGGATGAAAAGTAAATTAGAGGAGTTGGGTGTATTCTTGATGTAATCTCATTTATTTACCAAGAACACACGCTGGGGCCTGTTCCCCTGTGCACTGCAGAACAAACACGACCAGCCTTGCTCAGAAATCCCACACCTGCCCCTCCATGCCCAGGAAGCCCTGTCTCCTATCACTGAGCAGCTTCTCCCAGACCAAGCTCCATCACTTGCAGCCTGACTCCAGGACCTGATGATACTGCAAATCCTGCACCCACACAGCTTTCAGTCTGAGGTTCCTCTGTGGGAGTGGGTAGCAACTATCAGGATGATGTTTTTTTATATCTGGTTGTTAAAATCAGGTTGATTTTTGGAGACTGGATGGATGTGTTTGGAACCTACATTACAGCCATGCTGGAAGGGAACTGGAGTGCCCTGAGGTAGTTGCCTTGAAAATCTGATGTCTCCTTAAGATAAATTAATATTTGCATCATTCTGCAAGCATATGGGGCATTTGAAGGCAGGAGATGGACATCTCTGGTGTCGAAAGCAAGACTGGAATTGCTTGCACTATTGTGACGGGAATGCTCTGATGCAGGTAGATATAACAAGGAGGTAGAAATACTATCTGATGGAGCAGGGAAACCCAGAACTGCCAGGCATCCAAGTATTATTGGGATATTAAGTTAGTAGAGCTATTCCAGATTTTTTTCAGAGGTTGAACAGGCAGATTGGCACCAGAAATCTCAGTATTGTAGTCTCAGGGTGATTCAGGGCTCATCGTGCCTAGTGCCTTGTGGCTTTCCTTTGCATTTCCAAGCAGAAGTCCCCTTAAAAATGGTGCCCAGGCACCAGGACCCCTGACAGCTGTGAGCAAAGGTGGTCACTCCCTGCAGCGTGCCCTGCTCCAGGACAATGTATAAAGACATTACCCTGTGATCACTCACAGCCCCCAAGCATGTCACACTGCGATTCCTCCCATGCGCCTTCTGCACAGTGGGCACACTTCTGCGTGCTCTTGTTGGAGTTAGGAGTTATCTGTAGCAGCCAGTGCTGAGTAACTGTGTTCAGGATGTTCTTTCCTTCTTCCATGCTGTGCTGCTTCTGTTTGAGACTTATAAACCTGCTAAATAATGGGATTAACCCTGTAAAAGAGCTTTGCAACAACATTCATACATGGCTGGGACTGCCCCTCCCACCAGCCTGTGCAGTAGTTTGTGCCCTTTCCCTGTCCTGCCACCACCTCAGCTCTAGGACAGCTGTGAGGCATGTCCCATGATGGCAGAGCTCAGTTTCCCACAGCAGGGATTGTGTCTGCAAGCAGGGACCAGAGCAGGCACAAGGCTGCAGTTCTCCAACAGAGACAAGGTTTCAAAAATTTCTGCTGACAGCTGACAGCCCATGTCTCTGCTGTCCTCTGGGCATGACACTGGTTTCCATGCAAAAAGCTCAGTCACTGCTCAGGGGTCACGATGCTTGGATTGCCTAATACTGCTGCCAGATCCCCATCTCCAGCCCAGGCTGCACTTCGCATTTCAAGCATTGAGAAGCGTAGAGAAGTTCCTGCTGCAAGCAGTGCCAGATGGGGATACCCACCTCTGTGGCCCTCTTCTGCTGGGGCACTGACAAATGGAGAGGTTGTTGGCACAATCCCAGCCCCACTTCATAAAAAACATCCACCAAAGGCAGCTTGACCCAGCCCTGCCAACTGCCAGAAGTAGTGTGGGGACCAATCAGAGGATGCTGCAGGATGGCTGACCTTTGGTTTGTGTCAGTAAGGAACAGCTCAAGATAATGAATGGGGACAGCTGGCTCAGAAGAGGGCATCTGCACAGCACCTGTGGAGTCTGCTAACAAGAGTGAAGTGTCCCTTCCTCTGTCAGCCATCATCCATCATTCCCCACAATAGTCTGGGTTAGCACATCACTTTGTGGCTGTGATGGTGGTTTCAGATTCCCCCCCACAATGTTCAACAGATCAGTGGGTCGTGGGAGCTTTGCCAGCTCTAAGGCATAGCATAGAAGACTTTGTCTCTTTGTGCCTCAGTCTATTGGAGCAATGAAAGGCTACTGATCCCAAAGCTGAGTCCAAAATGCAGGGGACAAATGACATAGTCACTGATTTTCTCCAGAAGCATTTTGCACAATTGAACTGCACAAGATAAAAGCAAGATCAAACTGGAGGTAAACAGGACTGCTGGACCAGCGTGAGCTATGGGGTATGTTGCTTGTCTCACTGTCATCCAGAGATGCCTCCTTCTGCCCTTCAGGCAAAGCAAGAACCACAGGGACCTGGAACAAGGCAGGCCATGGCTCTGAAGATGGTTTATGCAGGATCAGGCTGCCAGCAACCATTCCAACCATGATAAGGTGTCTGCCCATACCCCAAGGAGCGTGGCCACATCCTGAGTGGGAAGGCAGTGAAACCCAAAGTATTCCCTAGATTACCCACACAAATGCCTCAATCTCTGTGTCCAAGGTCAGCTCCACTCAAACAGGGCAGAGGAGTCATCTGAGGCTGAACATGCAGCCAGAGCCTTTCTGTGTCTCCACAGAGCAGCATTCAGCTCCTCTCTGCTGCTCTTTTCTCTGCTTCCCTGCTGGGCTACAGGTGAAAACCCCTTTAGCCCAGGCTGTACAAAAAGTGCCTGCTAACATCACTTGGTAACTTACTTACCTGTCCCAGAGGAAACAGAAAAAAAGGTGTCACAATACTGCAGCGGGGCTGCAAAGGGCAAGAGGTGCCTGCTGCAGCCAGCAGGCTGTCAAAAGCATGGAGCAGAGAAGAGAATGCAGCAAAGTTGGGAGACAAATCAGAGAAGCATACTGTGCTGTCCTGGCATCGGTGAATTGCTTTGCAACTGCTTAACAGTCCTGTGTCCAGCCTCCACCTCTTGCACACAGAGCGGCTCTTCAGGGCATGCTGCAGGGGATATGCCCTATCACATCACCTGTCCAGAGCTCTGCAGCAGCTGCTTTCCTCCTCCCCTGCACTCAGCCCTCAAACCACTTGATATACATCTGGTGGTCATCAGAGCAGATCTGGTAGAATAGCAGCTGCAGGAAGAGGTGGTGGTCAGGTATCAGCCAGATGGGATGCCGTCCAGCACCAGGACTGCCAACAAGCCTGATGTCTGCTTCTTGCTTGCTTATCCTCAGTCTTCCCATGATCTGCACAACTCTGGGCTCTCTCTTGTCTCATCAGAGCTTGCATTTTACTTTAAGGAGATCCTTCTTTTTCATTGTCTTCTTTCTCCTACTTTCAGTAATTTTGTCTAGCAAGATGGGGATTGGGAGTCTGGCTATAACTTGGCTTGAGAGAGAGAGAGGACTGCAGATGGAGGGACTAAAACTGTAAAGCAGTTCAGTTTCATCAGTTCACAGGTGCAGATCCTAGTTCTTCCAGACTACTGAAAAAGCCTCAGAAAGCAGACATTACTGCAGCTGCTTCTCATTTCTTGCACAGATATTGTGCAGGATACAGCGGGCAAACGTGTACTGTCGATTAACCGTGGACTGGATTCATATTTGATCCCCCAGGACCTTGGTCTTTCCCGGGAAGAGCAGTGCCTTGGGCTGTCTAAAGGAAGGGTGAGGCCGCTCATATCTGGCTCCAGCAATTCAGATGAAGGCACCTGCCGTGGTTTAACCCCAGTTGGCAACTAAGCACCACGCAGCTGCTCACTCACTCCCCCCCCCAGTGGGATGGGGGAGAAAATCGGGAAAGAAGTAAAACTTTTGGGTTGAGATAAGAACGGTTTAATAGAACAGAAAAGAAGAAACTAATAATGATAATGATAACACTAATAAAATGACAATATTAATAATAAGAGGATTAAAATATACAAGTGATGCACAATGCAATTGCTCACCACCAGCCAATTGATGCCCAGTCAGTCTGTGAGCGGTGATCCCCCTGCCCCCACTCCCCCCAGTTTATATACTAGATGTGATGTCACATGGTATGGAATACCCTTTTAGCCAGTTTGGGTCAGCTGCCCTGGCTGTGTCCAGCGCCAACTTCTTGTGCCCCTCCAGCTTTCTTGCTGGCTGGGCATGAGAAGCTGAAAAATCCTTGACTTTAGACTAAACATTACTTAGCAACAACTGAAAACATCAGTGTTAACATTCTTCTCATACCTAACACAAAAACATAGCACTGTGCCAGCTACTAGGAAGACAATTAACTCTATCCCAGCTGAAACCAGGACAGCACCAAGCAGCAAGGCTGACAGGGCACCTCCTTTGACATCCATTGAACCCTAATCAACCAGGAAACATGCAGGCTTCATGCCCTGCTCAGGTTGATCAGGATTGATGGCAATAACTCAGAGACATTGTTCTCCAACAAGCAGCCTGGATCTTGGTAGCACAGGATATTTTCCTTCTGATGAAGAGCAGTGCCTGGCAGTGCAGAGGGGCAGCAGAAGGAACCAGGAGATGCTCACCATGCTGATCTACCAGCACTCAGTGGCTGTTTGCCACTCTGCTCCCAGAAGACTAGGGGAAGAAAGCTTTAGGGTGCGTGGACAGGATTTGGGCAATGCTATAGGCAGCAATCCCCTTGAGGCCAGCAGCACCCCTCACTGAAAACCTCCGCACAGAGGGGCCCCAGTCTCCCCAGCAAGACCCTGACCAGCATCCAGCCTGAATACACCCGCACCAGGCAGGCAAGGCTGGATGCCTCTGCAAGCCAGACACCCACACGTTGGAGCAGCCTCTTGGAGTTCTCCCCACCCTGCTCTCCCTGGCCCTTTCCCTGCTTTATTCTTCCATCTTTTAATACATCGGATGTTACTCAAGCCCACTGATTGTTCTCCCTTTTGTGCTGGGGCAGACAGACAGGCTCCCCAGACAATAGACAGGCTTCACCAATGACTGGGAAAGAGAGGTGGAAGATTTACTGCCATGAGGTAATTGGCTGGAGGAATTTGAACTTTCTTTGCTTCAGGAACTGCCTCCATTGTCCTGCCTTGTCAGCAAAGCAGAGATAGGGAGGGTCCCAAGCATGGTGTGCTTGTGACAGGAAAGATTTGCCTTCTGAGCACCAGCTCTATTCACATACCCAAGCCAGAACCTGAATCCTTGGGCTGTGACTGTTTTCTGCCTCTGGGTGCAGCTTACCCCACCTGCTTTGACACTTCTTTTGCCAGATTTCTCAGCCATGTCTGGTTGGTGACCCCCCTCTCCCTTGTTCAGGGCATAAAAATGTCCCAACCCTTTTTCATTTACCCCAACAGTAAGAATAAAAACTTCTCCCTGATGCCTTTGATAGTGCATTAGAACATGGACAGGCAGCATCACACACCAGATCATACAAGCGCATGGGTGCATGGCAAGGCCAGCAGAAAGTCAGTGCAAAAGGTGAGGTCTTGTGGGCTGTGTGGGGGTGAGAAGGTATCCATTTTCAGCTGGAAGAAACACTTTTGCAACTTGCAACTGCCCGCATGGCATTTTTGCAATCCCTTCTTGATGTGGGTGTAGCAGGCATGGATCAGTAAATGCTGCACTAGCCATGCTGACACTTCATCATCCTTTTTGCTGTGAAAGGTGATTTTGTTGGGATCCACAATAACTTCAGGCTGCCACATTGCTTAGAGTCTTGACTGCTCCATGCAGGTGCTAAGTCTTTAGTAAATGGTTGGTTTAACCCAATATGGGTCCACTCGTTGCAGCTGCACAACTTTGTCACATCCTCTCTTGATGGCTCTGGGTTGCTGAGTGTTCCAGCTATCTGAGATTATGTCCTTGGACATGCTTAGGTCATTGTGTAAGTGAGCTGGTTAGAAAACTAACACGAAGCTTCAAGATTACCTGTTTTGGGGGGGTCTTTTAGCACACTCCGTGCACAGACATTGCCAACAGGCTATCAGGTGGAGACGACCAGGTACACTATCTGGGCAGCAGCCCACTCCCTATGCTCCATGGACATTGCTTCTCCTACCCCAGCCCAGAGACAGGATGGGAGTATCAGGGTGGGGAACATGCTGGGGACATGCATAACCCCAACCTTAGTCTATGCACCCCAAAATCTCTGGTGCCTGGGTAGTGGGGGAAGGCCAACAGACAGAGTTCATGTCCCAGAGTCATACCATGGCCTCCCATACCCCTTGGAGATAACAGTGGGAGTTGTCCAGTAATATCCTACCTCTGCACTCAACATCAGTCTTGTGGTTTTCTGCCCTAGTACCAGCAAGAAGACCAGTGCTTCTCAGTTTTTGTAACGTCCTAGATACAGAGGGCTTAAATTATACCCCAAAAAAGCTATTTTAAGTTTTATTTATGCTTCTGAATTATTTCAAATTCGGGGCGGGAGTGTGTCACTTTTCCTGACTCCCTCCCCATATGGGAGGTCAGCCATTGGTACTCAGACAGGGCAATAGCCGGGATGGCCTGTGAATCCCACCCCAGAGCCCATTCTGCTTCCTTAAGTAAGGTGATATTTCCTTTCTCACTCTGTCCAAATCCATCCGCCTACACAGAAAAAAGGGAAGGCAGGAACATTTGCAGGAGAAATTTTTTTTTTTTTTTTGAGATTTCCTTTACTCAAAGGCCTATGAGGAAGGCAAAACATTTAACACTGGCCTGGGCACCAGCAGAAGCTCATCCATTCCCATAGCTCTGGCATCAAAGCCTTGTCTAACAGGGCCCAAGGTAGGGATCCAATTTCTGGAGCCAAGTGGTCAAGTCAGCTGCCTCCACACTGTGAGGACAGGGCTGGGGGTGCACCAGCCCCCTTCGTGCCCTTCCCTGCCTCGCGTGCTGGGTGGCCAGCAGCAGGCTACAGAGTGTTAGCATTGGCCATCACCTTGCATAAGAACCAACACTGCAGGCTTGATGCAGACAGCATATTGCAGCCCATCACAGCCAGTTCTCCAAAACCCATCATGGACACCCATGCCAGGACAGCCCCACTGCAAGGACATGTTTTCTACCCTCCCACCACAGCACTGGGAGCATGTGGTCTCAGCTGGTGTTTTAATTCTTAGTCCAACACACTGGCATTGCAGCACAGGGAGCTGGGGAGCATGGGAGAGGGCTGGGGCAGGAGAGGAGCAAGATCCTTTCTCAGGCCCCAGTGTTTCTGCCAATCCACCCAGATATTTGGGCACAAGACATTGAAGAGGCTGGCCATCTCTGATCAACACCAGTATAATGTTTCCCAAGAAACAGAAGAGGGCAATTTTATGCACTTCTTTCCCAGCTGAGATAGTTAATAGTTGGCCATGCCACAAAGCAGAATAGTTTAAACTATTTTTGGGACAGGTTGAATACAATAGAAAACCAAACTTCTGTTCCATAAAAGCACCTGCCAAGCCCAGCTCTAAATATAAATCATCTGCAGTGCCAGACCATCCCAAGCTAGTCCTGCTCTGGAGTGAATTATTGCCTTCCGTTCCTGCTTGAGTGCATTAAATGTATTCAGCCTTGTCATGACGTGGTTGTTCCTTCTCTGACTTGTTTTGGCACAATGCACACCGTCTCCAAGATGAGTGAGCTGAAAAGCAAAGCCTGGACACTGTCTCATTACTAAGCAGGTGCTAGGTTATGACATGATTTTCTCATCTTGAGGCAGCCGCTCTGCAGATGTTGTATTTATTGGTGTTTGCAATTTTCAGGGCCTTACTTAAGTTTCTTTGAAAATCCCAGCCTGCACAGGTAGTCCTTTATCTCAACAACAGCTTCTCACAGTCAGTCATGACTAAAGTAGTGCCACAAACCAGATTTAAAAAGCAAATTGCAAACCTTAAGGGAGGTTCTGCTGCCCCATCATTACAATGGGCTGCTTCCCTCTGGGCAGGGCAGGCAGTTAGGAGCATCATGTATCCTTGCAATACACCTCTCTGCTGGTGAACAAGCCTTCACAATGTAACAGGACACCTGCATCCGTGATAAAATGCACAGGCACGGGGTTGTTATTCCCCTACAACTCTTTTCCGCCTTCTCTCATGTCTCTCAGTCATTCTGCTCAGAGGAGGACCCTGCTGACCTGTCTGCTGGGGTCTAAAGCATATGAAAGACAAGAGAGACAACTCAGAGGTCTCTCTGCCAGCTCTGGGCTGAACACAACCATCGCTGTTTGTTTGGCCAAAGATTTGCCAAAGTCTTTGGGGGCTGGATGCAGTTCCCCACACAGGGGCTTTAAGTGCAATCTGAGATAGCCTGTGGTACCTCAGATGTCCCTGTGGTGGGCAGATACAACACAAGACACATGGGAGATGCCTAGCATGGTGGCTAGAAGCTAAGGTGAATGCCAGAGTGCCGCAGGGTCCCTGTTTAGATGGCTGTGGGTCAGTGCAGACAAGGTCCTAGCTGGCTGGATGAAACAGCTGCTGTTTGGATCCTACCCTGGTGGGGGGCTGAGCCTGGACAGACAGACCCCACCTAATTCTTCACAGTATAGCAGTGCTGGCAGCTGCACCCCAGCTTTGAAGGCACAGGTGAAAATCTGGGGATAACACACAGCTAAAACAGTGGTTTTCTCTGGCAGTTGTCAAATGACAGAATTCAACACTTCTGCCCGCTGCCAGCACCCCAGCTCCAACATCCCTCAGCTTTTTAGGGTTCTCTGCTCCAGAGCAGAGGGGACAGGCACACGATTCCTAATGCTAGCATGACCTGACAGCAGCAAATGCTGGGCAGCCACGGCCTCAGCTGGGGCAAAGCCTGAGGATGCTCTCCCTTCCGTGACACTGCTGGTGCCTGTGCAGGGTGAGCACTTGCTGTACTGGGCAAGTGTTGTGCTCACTGTACCCAGGTGATTAGTGCCTATGAAAAAAACCTACAGTGAGAGCCAGCCCAATGCCTCACATCTAGATTTGTAGCTGGATTAAGAGATTTTTAACCCATTTCAAATAATACAACCCAGGCAGCATGGGAGTTGTGTCCTTGTTGGGGGAGCTGATGCCCAAATAATATGAGTCACATGGGCCAAAAAGAAAAGCTGTAGGTTGTTCTGCTTGAAAATAGCAATAGCCAAGGAAAGGTAGAGTGCTGACACTAAATCAGCACTCTGGTGTCAGGGCTTGGTTTCCCAGCTGATCCCAGCTCCCCTCACGTTGCTGCTCTCCAGGGGCAAGCCCAAGCTCAAGTTCACAGGGTGGCTCTGAAAGCAGCACTTGTAAGAGCAGGGCAGTGATGCTTGAGGAGAAACTTTGCCTCACAGCACACCACAAGCCAAATGGGAACATTCAGAGCAGCCCACCTTCTCACATCTATCCACCAGCATTGCAACACAGCTGGCACCAGAGCTGGCTAGAGCAGTGTCGCCAGAGACACCAGAACTGAGCCTTCCACCCATTTCAGGCATGAGAACACAGCCCTGGCTCTTTCGGTTGTTTATGACACTGAATTGTCTTTGCTGGTTGGTTGTGGTGGCTGGGAGTGTTTAGAAAGTGCCATTTAAACACAGGCTTCCACATCACAGTCTTTCCAAACCAAACATGGGAAGGGCCAGCACTTGAGTGTTTCTGGGGACTGTTTCTCAAGACAGAGCACGCCTCCCTTGGTCCCTCCTGCCAGCTCCCAGGTTGACATGGCTCCTGGCCTTTGAGCAGCAGTTCAGAGACAAGGAGGCTATGTTCATCACTGCTGTGTCTGGTTGCAGGTTGAGACTGGTGTTTCTCACATTCTCCACGGCTTGTCACAAGATCATGCATATGCGTCACATGCGCTCCATGCTTACAGCCCTACCAAGTTCTTTGTAGCGGTCCAGACCTTGCAGGGACCTGAGCTGTAATCCTGACCACCCCAAAGCAAAGCACTTACAAGGGTAGTGGGAATCTACACAGGTGCAAGCAGTGCTTAAAGCAAAACAAGGTACAAGGGCTCTTTTGGGAGAGCTGAGTCTGAAAAGCAGCTTGGCTGGCTTCAACAGACCATGGCAGCCATTGTGGTAAACATGATCTGGGGCACAGGGGGAGTTCAGGGTTGGCTGCAGCATGACAGAGCGAAGATGCTGGTGTAGGGCAAGGTGCTACATGCAATCAAGATGGAGATGGGGCTTCTCGCCTCTTGGCCAGGCTGTGCTAACAGGAGAGCCTCTGTCCCCAACACAACCTTCCCTGGATAAATCCCACTTGGGACCTTGACTTTTGGAGATCTGCATGCTTTGTCTTCACAGAGCTTTCTAACAAGTATTAGAGAAGCACTCCCTCTCTATGAGGTCAAGGATTTGGGCATAAAGCCATCAGCTTGCATCTGGCACATTAAGTGCTCATTTTCCTCTGACCTAAGATCTTTTTTTACCTTCTGTATAGAAGAAATCTGTTATCACTGGAGCTAACAGTCTGCTCTGAGGAATCACAGGCAGGAAAGCACAGGCTTCTCATCGAAGTTTTTCCTATTATTTCTGGCCAGCAAACCTCTTGTGCTTTTCCACGAACTTTAGAGGATTGGTCCAGAAGTACCAAATCAGGTACAAGCCTCCATACCTGAGTAACTGGATTCCTGTTCTTTTCAAGAATGATGCACACACAGCTGCAGCACCAACATTTGGCAAGTCCAAGAGGTCACATGCAAGGGGAGGAAGCCCATGTAAAAGTCTCTGAATGCCAAGCCTTACTCCCTCTGCCAGCTCTTTGTTTGTGCATTGGTCTCACCCTGACACTTGAACCACCTCTCTGTCCTAGCACATGGGTTTTCAGATCGGGGCCCTGGAGATAACACAGATGGCTTCAAAGCAGTGTGCCAGTGAAATACAGAAACTCATCATCTTTCCATCAGGGGGAGATGGGGAACAGCTGTTCAGGCAATGTCTTCTATGTCTAAACACAGTGCAGCACCAAGACCAGGTTTCCCACAGTGGTAGTGCCTGGCACCCTGCAGGGTCCCATGCTGGTAGCTTGCTCATGAGCAGCAAAAGGATCTGCTTATGATGTGCAAGAAAACCAGGTTTTTCTCTGAGAAACAGTTTCCTAGAGCAAAAACTGCTCTTCATCAAATGTAAAAGTTTCCAGGCAACACGCAGATGTCATCAAAATTTTTGAATGAAAACATATTGGAGACATTTGAATCTGAAGTGAAGGATTTTGTTTCAATTGGGGTTTCATTTTACCTTTGTTTTTTTCAAATTCAGCCTCAGGTTAATATGTGCAGGTGCTATCTGTCATTAAATATTGCATTGTCATGGCTTGGCTTTTAGTGAATGAAATGTTTTGATGTCAGCATAAAGCATTTCAATCAGCCATTCTGACATTTTCAACTAAAAAATATATCAGAATTTGTCTCCTGTAAAATATTTCCAAATTTTGCCTGCTTCTTCCAGTTAGAGACAGACACAAACTCCACAGAGATTCAGTAGTGCATTTCCTCCAACCCGCTACTTTATTTACTAGTCTAAGGACTTTGGGATCAGATTCTGCCCCATACATGAGCTGGTGTAACCCCCTCAACATAAGAGTTGCAGGGGAAGAGGCAGCCTGGCCCAGTGCTCTTCCAGTAGTGCCTTGCCCCAGTTTTTCCCCATCTCAGCAGCTTTTGCCCCCCGCTCAGGTAGAACTCACACACCGTCTGTGACCATACAGTCTGCCAGATCCTTTCTATGATTTCTTGCCAGCCAGAGAGCTAGCAGAAATAACCACGTGTTGCCAGATCCTCTCAATGTGAAAGAAACCAGCAGGTTTACATACACTTCTGGTCAATTACAGGCTATCAGTTTCCTGCCTGCCAGGATGGGTTCTGCCATCTCCTTTCAGTGGGTGTGAAAGTAAATGGAGTGGGGCTGGAAATGATTGGCATCAGCGGTCAAGGATTCCTGAACAACCCTGGGGGTGGGAAGGGTCAGAAGTTGGCAGTAAAGGGAGGATGAGTGCAATGAAGAGAAACAGGACAGAGGTGGCTGCTCTGGCCCACATGTGCAGGGGTATCTCATGTGCAGAAATTAACTGTGGGCACCTTAGAAAGAGTCCAGCAGGGCTTTCAACTCTCAAGCAGAGGTGGAATTCAGTATTCAGAGAGCTTTTTTTCCCTAATTCAAATACTGCCTCTCCTTAGACTTCCAGCTGATATCTGGGGCCAAATGCACTTTGTGCAGGCCTTGTGCAATCAACAGAAGGATGTGAATAACAGTGTTTGTATGTGCCCCTGATATGCAGTTGGAAGCATGCCTATGGCATGTGTGTGCAGAACACACTAGCTTCACCTCAGCCTGCTCCTAAAAGGAGAACCAGAGCTTGCAGCAAGTGCTCTGAATGAGGCCTGGGTACCAAGCTGGTAGTCTGAAAGCCAGTCCCAGTCAAGGACATGCTCAGGAAGCACTTGGGCCGTGGGAGTTTCCACCCATACTGGCCCAAAAGGAAATCTGGCCAGCTGAAAGCTGGCATCCAGCAGGGCCAGGCTGTCACTCTCGGGTGTTTGCTCATGTGAATTCACCAAGAGCCACTGGGAGCAACAAGACGACTTGCAAGAACCTCTTTTTCTGCATTGCCTTCAGCCTGGTTTGTCCCCCATGCCCCAGGTCCTAGGCATGGTTTAGGCACCTGTGAGCCAGTTGTAGCATTAGAAAAATCATGCTGAATAGTCACAGGTAGATCTATCCTCCATTAATTTGTCTTGTATCTTTGTCTTTTGCCTTTATAGGGCGACTCTACAAAATTCTTTACCAGCAATTTGTAGCTAAAAAGTACATCCTCCTAGTGCATCAAACCAGCATCATCTTCTTTGTCACACCTCTCCTCACACATCACTTTGCCAAACAGAGGATTTCTGGTATCTTCACCTGTACACCAACTCAGTTCCTTAGACCCTGTTCCCTCTATGATCCATCTGCTCCTTCAGTGTCTGCTTTTTTGGTACAGTCCAACAAGCCATGCTTTCTAGGTGGATTATTTACTTTTCCAGGAATATCTCCGAAGCAATTCACTTCTGTTCCCAGCATTTGGGCTCCAACAGGGTTCAACCATTGTGCTCCCACCACTTCCTCCCATGTTAGCGCAAGTGGCACAGGAGGGCTGCAAAGCCCTTTACTGCGCTGAAGAAAAAACAGTCTTGTGCACACTGCACAAACGGCCCACAGAGGTCTTCTTGGAGGTGCTGGGCAGGAGCCTGGAGCAGGCAGAGCAGACTGTAATAAACAAGCTTCCTTCTCAGGCACTGCAGTTTGCAGAACGGCTCCAGTCTGCTGGCAAGTGCCTCTACTATGGAGTTTCTGGCTCCCTAGAACAGCCTTGTGTCTTACAACTAACCTTGGCTTGCCTTGACCTGCTTTCTACCCTTCTGCATTGCTCTTTCTGGGACACAGCACCATGCCCCCCAGCCAGGCCTCGGGTGAGTGTGGCTAGTGTCCCAGAGCAGAGCTGGGTAAGAGTTTCTCAACACATTTGTTTTCATAAATATCCTGCCTTAATCAAAGCAGAAGATGCCAACTTGAAAACACAATATTTCTATGACTCAGTTGATTTCAAGGACATTTGCGTGGGGAATGTGACGGATGCACCAATTGTATTTGTTTGCTGTTTACTGCTCATTATCTCGTTCAAAAGGCTTTGGCTGGGCAGCAAAGAGGAAGATGCTCCTGGGTTTACCTTTCCCTGGTAGCTGTTCTGGGTGTTAAGAGGACACCTACTCCAGGAGGGTGAGTGGTTTCATTTGCCGTGAGAGTGACTAGGTCTGTTCCCAAAGAGCCTAGTGTGTGGGGAGCCAGAACCCAGCAGAGACCTGGATAAGGGTGGGGAACAAACCCACACTCAGGACATAAGGGAATGTGAGGCTCTTTCCAGGATCTAGTGGAGACCATTTAGTTGCTAAAAGTCAGGACATTGCTGGGCTGGGGCTGCTCCAAAGGACACAGTGGGCAGAAAGGACATTTGCTTGCAATCTCATTTTTCTTGCTTTAAAAAAAATGTTCCTTGCTCTCATTCATGCCCCAATATTTCTTTTTAGTTTAGAGGTTCTTTTGGTTTTGATGTGCTCACACTAAGGAAAAAGTTCATGTTGACCCAGTTCCAACACTGGCCAGCTCTGAATCCCATTATGTGAGGCAAAAAAACCCCCATAAAAATAGTTTTAAAGAGGCTGAGAAGTCCTGCTTGGACACTTCCAGGGTAGAAAGTATTTTTCTTTTCAAATTATTTTTGCTTTAGAATGTCCTTTCTGGGGTGATTACTTTTAATGTCAAAGATGGAGAGGAAAAAAAAAAAACAAAAAAAACCCCACATTTCTTATTATTTTGATCAACCCAAACCAATTCTTTCTGGACTTCGGTTTCATGGGAGTCACCAAAAGCATGAACTTGCAGAATGGTATCAGAAATGAAAAATATGGTCCTTGCCCAACATCCCATCCAAAGCAGCCTGCTGCACTGACTGGTCTGTCTGGAAGATGACAGCAGAGGAGCTGGGAGGAGGCTCCATCAGCCTCCCCCTCAGTTTGGTGTATGAGACTCCCCTGCTCCCGTTGAAGCAGCTCTGTGCTAATGGGCACTGGAAGCACCAGGGCACTTGTACACCTGTAGGCCAGAAGATGTCAATGTCCATCACACACATAAGAGCTATATCCAGCAAGACAAGCCATCTTCTCCCTGCCCTGTCACAGCACAAGTGCTTTCCCCTTTTATTACCATGCAGACTTTCCATTGGCAACTAAGACAGTTGCAGCCTGGAGACGGAGCCCATGAGAAAAACCTCTAGGACCACACTCAGCAAGATTCACATTTTGCCTTTTGGGAAAAAATGCCCTCATGTTCTGATCCAAGTTTCATCTCTGCCCCACAGCACGGTGGCTTCTGGAGGCAGCTCCTTGCTGCTTCTCATACATGTCTCCTCCATGTGGCTGCAGCCTATTCTGCCAAGTAATCTGCCCTTCTCCCTACCCTTGGCTGTGTACCCCACACCTTCCTTTCTCCTCTGCTGTCAAGGGAGAGCCCTTCCCCTGGCAGACCCTGTGGGCCCTGGGATGAGGTGATATTCATTGACAGCCTTGTCCTGGCAGAGGGTTTCTAAAAGTTATTTCTTGTTCTCACATCGACCATTCCCAGGAGCAGAAATGCATTACTGCTCTGCTCAGCCCCTTTCTGCTCTCCTGCATGGAGGGCACGTAACATGGTGCAGACACAGGGCAGCTACAGGAGGAGCTGAAAGTGGAGTAGCCAGAGCGGCATGAGAGTTGTCCTTGCTGTAGGTCACTGCTATTCGCTGCACAGACCAGACTTCTGAAGACCTGCTGGTGCAGGGATGGGCTTAATCTCACCCTGGCAAAACTGGCCTTGGCTGAGTCTTTATTATTGAAACATTGTGGAGATCTCGGATAGGGCCTACACATGGGGGATGATCTAAGATGACTGATATATTTTCAAACATGGAGAGGTGGGAGTAGAAACACGTTCTGCTCTTGCCTATTGCAGTCATATGGAATTGAAGCAGGGCTGGTGCCTCCAGATATGGTGTAATGCAAATGAGCTCTTACTACTTTGATCTCTTTATCTTCCCTTTCTCCTTTTCTTTATGGAGACTAACTTTAGCATAGTTTTCAACCTGCAGGCTTTTAGGAAAAATTTCAGCTGGTTCTATGGCTTCAAGTACTATTCTATCTTCAGCCCCAGTTTTACCCCAAGCAATTCAGGCGTTTTGTGGTGACCTCGGAGATTTCAAGATAAAGAGGAAAGGAGATAACAGGAACCTTTATGAATCACTCTAGTATAATCTGAAGAATTTCTAAAACCATCATTTATTGCCTTTGGGCTTCTTTTCTAAAGGTGGTGTAATTGTGCGTTTTTTACTGGATGCTAATGAGAGTGGCCAGAAGATAGGTAGAGACATTGCTCATCTCTTAGTGATTTCAGAGAGACAAGAATGTTTCATGCCTTGCAAGAACAGATCTAGTGTTGGACCTTTCCAGGATAAAGATGGGAATTTTGGTCTCGTTTGTAGAGTTTCCCCAGAAATCAGACTGCTGGACTGGGAGACCTTAATGCTATAATTGTGCAATTAATTAATCAAGAGGATACCAGGTCATTAGCTTCTCCCCACAATCATAAAAATTTCTGCTTAACTGCCTGAGTGTAAGGAAGTTCTTTTTTTATGGTCCAGGAATCCATGTGTTCAGCATCAATGCTGAGAAGAGCTAGCTTGAGTCTGTGCTGGGAAGAGAGCACATTAATATCCTGAACATCTTGAAAAATGCGAAGATATTCATGTAGTGGAGCAATTTAGGGATTGAGAAGACAGTCACCATTTGGGATTCTTGGTAGTTTCCTGTAGGCTCAAAACCTGAGGACAGCAGTCAGATATGTTCTTTGGGGTGACCCTGTCTCCTTACAAAAGAGGAGCACAAGGTCCATTTCCCTAAATACTGAAAAACCTGTCCAGTGGTTTGGGCAACGTCAGTCATCACTTCCAGCTGTTGCCACATGCATGGGATTTCACTGAGGTATGAAAGAAGCCAGAAGACCATAGAGTACCCTGCTGCTGACTCCCTGAAGGTCTGCCCCTTGAAGCACACACCGTGAGCTTACAGAAACCTTGTAGATCAAAGATCTGCTTGAAGGCAGCTACTTCCCCCGGCTCTCATGGCAGGAGGACACAGGGTTCTCGTCATGCTGAGTGACAGAGGGACCCATGGAGAGCACCTCAGGAGACTGAAGTTAGTGACCAGACTTTCTGCCCCTTTGGAGTACAGAGAGAGATGGCTGGGCAATGTCTTCTCTCATGCACAGTTAGGAGCTGCTCTGTCTGTAGGAAATCTCCTAGTCCTGTGATGGCTTCCAGGAGAGCAATACCTCTCTATTTGTCATGTGCACTTTGCAGATCTTGAGCCAGATGCACATCTGGCTCTGAAGGCTATGTGCACGTCCTCAGCCAAAACTGTATCACTGCAGATTTCACCTTCAGACCCTCCTGACTGAGCAGACATAATCTCATTGTGCTAGTCTAGTGTGGCTTTAGGTCTGTTGACTTCTGCTTGTGTTAATTCACATTAGAGTGCATCTCTGGGGAAACACTTTGCTTATGGTCTGGGAAGAGGTATAACAGGAGCTTCAGGGGTGATGGGCAGGGTTCATCTCGCCCCAGTTTTGTGGGCAGCTTTTAGACACTTTGAGTTTGTGTGAGACACATCAATCTGCTGTCCCTAGAGGTAAGTCCTGGGGGTATTGCTCAGGCCTATCTTGGGCAAGTATCTCAGGATGCCCTTCATGCAGACCCACATATTGTAGCATAAAAAAACCTTCCCTTTTGGCCTAAGAGCACACACTTCTACAAGGTCCCACAGGTGCCTTCACCAGAGCTGAGTTGCTGGGACTGTGCTGCTCTGCAGGGACATTCATAGCTCCATGTTTCAGAGCACCAGCACCACAGCCTGCATCCCACCTGCCTGAGCAATTACGCCAAAGATAAATTCTTTTGATCTTTAAAGCTCATATCATCCCTGAACTAAAACACTGTGGTAACCATCTCATAGCACTGGTAGAGAGCATGGCAGACAGTCCTGCTGGGATACCCAAAGCATGCTGTGTGTCACATCATTTTTTGGTAAGGAAGATCAGCTAATCAGTGAATAATCAAAAGTTGTTCATGAAAGAAGGCGACATCAAAGCAAATAATTTAAGGAACCCCTCGAGGGCCAGAGGAGTTGTAAGGTCTGAGGCTGAATCACATGAGCTCAGTTTCCATGAACTGTGTCTCAGTTTTCCTGCAGGTACAAGTTAGAAATGCTTACGATAAATGTTTAGAATTAGTTGGGGAAGGGGGGGATGTTAAATCACACTAATTATAGCCATGATGGCTTTGGTGGAGTGCCATTTGAAAGCATAGGTAATTCCAACACCTAATGCAAGAGGCCTTAAAAGACATTGCTTCATGGGTAAATGGGGTGATACCAGAACAGAGTTTCAGTTCTGGGAGTAGTAGAGTAGAGTAGTTCACTTTACTGTCAGCATTTCAGACCACAGCCACGCAGAATGATTTGACAGCGAAAGGTTTCCTGCTTTTATTTGGTAGCTTGCAGAGAGGACGGACAGGCTAGTCACTGGGAAAAGAGGAACACAGGAGCTCTGGGACAGGAGACGGATGGCTTGTCCCAGTGCACCAGTGCAGTGTGGTCTCATGAACTCAAAGGCAAGAATCTGGACAGTTCCTCTGCTGGTCCTACACTGCAAGCCTGGGTGAAGCTGTAGCACCCCATTTCCTCTCCTACCTTTCTAATTTCTTTTAGAGTTTAAGAGACTTGGGGATTTGAATTATGTTCTTTGTGCATTTCTCTAATGCCTGCTATAGTACGGTCCCCATCTTTGTAGTGGTTTCCCAGTGCAAATTACAATAGCCGTGCTTAGATATGAGTGACCCAACACTTGTTTGACTCCACTGGATGCTAACCAATCAAAAGAGAGAGCTATTTTGGAAAGTCAAAGTCAGTGACAGCACTGAGAAAGGTCAGAGGAGTCCCTAATCCATTTAGTCCATGAATTCCTAATCCTTCTGCCAGATGTTGCTGAAAAAAAAAAAAAAAATCCAACAAGGTTCAAATACCATGGGTTCCTTACAAAATTAAATGTGGCTGGCTGAAGTAACCACCTCCAAACACTTGAAGAGATAAATAGCTTCTCTGATTACTCTGACAGGAAGCATTTCCACTCTTGCATGCAGTTGGAACATACATAACACAAGGAACCTTACTAAAAGGAAAAGCATGAGGCTTAGGAAAACACAGCAACAAGTCAACAACATCTTTATGTGAGTAATAAGTCAAATATTTACCCCCACAACACTTCAGGAAAGAATCCTGTGCCTCAGCTTTCACACAAGCATGGACAGTCTGTGGAGAAACATCTCGTACTTTTGTGGCTAGCAAAATCACTGGGTCCAGGACTGTGCTCAGGAAGTTCATTTCCAGACCTTGGAGGAACTCGTTCTTCCTTCACACCACCTGTCCTTGCACCATCCCCTCCATGCTGTCCTTATACCATGGCTAGTCCAGGAACTCCACCACACCAAGCCAGGTGCTCTAGGGGAGCTGGTGTGGGGCCCCTATGGGATATCACGCTGCAGAGTTGATGGTAGAGATGAGTCATTGGCACCATATTTGCCCCGCTGTTCATTAGCTAGCACACCACTACCAGGGTGTGTACTATAGGCCTTCCTTTTTCAGTATTGTGAGTGTAGCTGTGTTGCGCTCAAGTCCTGCAGGACTGCAAACCACCACAGCATCCAAACACCCAAAACGCCAGTGAGTTTTAAATAAAATGACCTGAAATGTTCCCCATGCAATAGCCTTGGAAATCAGGCATGGATTTTTCTTTACTGCCTCAAGAGATGGTGGGAGAGAGCCCCTTCCCTCAGACCCATCCATGGCCAGGAGCCCCAGGGGTGCAAGAGGGCAAGAGGGAGGGGAGTGGGGCATTTAAAGAAAAGCCACATGAGGTGGAGCTGTAAGGATGTCAGAGTGATAGGGTAATGGTATTTCTTCTCTGGCTTTTGGAAGATTTCTTCAGAAACCAGTGTATTTTGTTCCTCTTCAGGATATGGATCAAGGGGGAGGAAAGAAGGGGTCAAAACACCTTTGACCTCCCCATTGCCACCAGCCACATACTGCCATGATGCTGAGGGTCTGCATATCCCTACAACCCCTGTTCACCCAAGGCCTCGGGACAGGTGGCTGTCCCCATCATGCCCAGGAAAGGACTGGGCACCCAAAATGCAGTTCAATGAGGTTTGAGAAGTGTCTCCTGCAGTGAGCAAGGAGTATTCCCTACACTGCCAGCAGAAGGCAACTTAAGGAATATACCTCAGAGTTTCAAGGAGATCTTGGGTGTTTCAGATCTGCATTTTGTTTCATAGCCTTTCATTTTACGTTATTTTTCGTTATTTTTACATTGTTTCACAACATGTCAAAACATCAGACTGATTCATTACAACATAAACAGGAGACACTTTGATGTAGGAAAAAAAGATGTTTTAATGGGTGCTAAGTAGCAACTGCCCTTAGGGATTTAGAAATAAAAATAGAAGCGGCACAACATAATACTTTAACCCTTCTGTTGTATCCTGGGATCATCCAAATATAGAATGCAGCATTGCACACAGAACCATGCAGACTATAACTTTATTTTTTTATTCATTCTGAAAACAGAATTTTGAATTCTCATAAGTCTTTCGGGGATTTTTCCACCACTTCTTTGGAGAGAAGAAAGTTATATAACTTTGCCAGGAGTATCTTCAAATAGGGCTCATGAAACTGCACAGTTTTGTCACAGGACATATCTCCAGAGAAACTGTAAAGGTAGGCTTTAGACACTGCCTAGGTGTAACCTACCTCCACTGATGCCAAATAGATCTGGTCAGAAAGCAGTGAAGTTTTTTGTGGAAAGTGAAGAAGGCTACACCCCCAAACTTTTTAAGCCTTTTTTACTAGCAGAACTTGGGAATTTTCTCACTGAAGAACACAAAGGAATTTCAGTAATTTTTTCAACAAACCTATTTTCCACTGAAGCGATTTCCTACCCAGAGCCCAAAGCCAACCTGTGATGCTCCAGGGCATTTGATACGTGACCTGCAGTCTCACATCTTGAGTCTGCTGCCATCTGCACAGCACAGCATCATTTTAACTGAGATCCTGCATACAAGGTGCCTTTTGTATGGCTGGGTTGTGCTGCAGGAATTTTCTTCTTCATGCTTCAGTCCTTGTCCTTGGCACAAGCCTCCTTGCTCCATTCATTTGTCCAATGCCAATTCCCACTGACATTGAGGGGGGGAGCACATTCTTCCTTATGCTCACAAGTTTGTGAGATTCACAGGAGGAAAGAGTAAAGTAAAATGCCTTCATTTTTATGTAGTGCCTCCCTATTTTCACATTACAAGAGAAACACCTGTCTGCCTCTGCCACTTAGTCTAAGCAGTCTGAAGGAGCCAAGCGGTGTCCTGTCTATACACAATGACCAAAAATAGCCCCTTCTGTCTCACATGAGTCTACTCAGTGCCTCAGATGACATTTGACTAAGATTGCTTTGTGCAGTAGGGTATATGTCCTGTCCATTCCCATTGGTTTTAACCATACCAGCTTTTAATTCAGCCTCATCTTTCCTCATAGTTGTAAAAATTGATGCTCACTTGCAGTCACCTGGACACAGCTTGCTCTAGACTTGCATCACAAGCACAGTTTTCCTCACGTGCAGCTACTCCTGAGGGCAGGGTGGCAACTATCAAGTATCAGACCTCCTGAAGAGCCTCGGAGCCCAGAAGCATCCTTGTTTTTCCCAACTACCATCTTGTCTAATGCACCATTTGCTGCAGACTTTGCTACTCTCATATCCTAAGATGATGACAAATCTGCAGTGGACAGCTCACAGTGACTCGGTAATGTGCCAAAGGCTTAACTCAGCACACCCCCTGAACCCCTTGGGTCATGGCACAGTCTCCTCTGGGAGGGTCTGTCAGACCCTAAGCAGACAGGACGTGAGCCTCTAGCTGGAGATGGCAAAGGCTGAGACAAGCACAATCAGACAGATTCCTCCTACCCCCTAAACTCAGAGTTTGTCACCCACAGAGTCAACCTCCGTTCCTCATTCCTGGCATGTTCTCTAGGTTTTCCTGCTTAGAGCAGGCCTGCCCAATAGGATGTACACCTTCTTCCATGGCTCGCTCTCTCCTCAAAAGCAGCTGTCTATCCACGTACTGGAAAAGCTCCCTGTGGTGGCTGGCATGACCAGTGGTCACAGAAAGATACTTTTGGGCCCAAGGACATACTGTCCTACTCCAGCATCACCAGGCTTCCTGTTCACTCTCCAAAAATTGTGAGACACTAATACTGCTTGTGCTGCTAGGAAATGTCCTAACTTGCTCCACAACCTGGAGAAGTTCAGGCAGACCACCCTGAAGGAGCAAGTGTCTCTCTGGTTACTCCTCTCCATCCATTTGCAGGCAGAGTCTGGGCTGTGTTAAGATGCTAATGCTGAAATGCCATTTGCACGGACTTCTCATATTCCCTCTTAGCAGAGAGGGGACACAGAGCCTGGGGTTTATTCTGTGCAAACCACAGTGTGACTGATCAGAAACTTCTGTCTTTCTCCCCACTAGAGATCTGAGCATGAACAACATTAGCCAGCTGCAGCCCAGCACTCTCCGTCACCTGCGCTTCCTGGAGGAGCTGTAAGTATGGAGCGGCCACACCGGGCAGAGCATGGTCGCAGGAGGGGATGGGACACGACACTGGACAGGGTGCCTGTGGCTCTGGTAGCAATCCCCAGTGTTGTCACTGCAGCTACAGGCTGAGATGGAAGGAGGTTGCATGCTGGGAGAGGGTTTGTTTGCTACTCTAGCTTAGGGGTTTGACTGAGGTCATTACCTTTAGGCTGAGATGGTGCATGTGTCAAAAGCCAAAATAAAAGAGTACCCAACCCATTATGCAAAAATCAACACTGTACCCTGGAGCAGAGCCAGCAAACAGGGAGCTTCATTCACCCTTCTGCATACAGGGTCCCCCTCACAGCCTCCCTGCAGTCCAGAGACACATTGCCGTTCAGGTGGCAATGAGCCTGGGCAATTGAAGTCTGAAAAATTTGCCCCAGAGGCTGAGGTGTCCCATCATGCACCAATGTGTACTGCAGTCTGAGCAGGCACACTCAGACACAGCAGCAATCACAATCCCCAGGGATTGGCATGTGGCTGTGTGTCAGTGAAGGAGTGGCCCCACTTCTGAAAGTGTGAAAGTTAACCACCAGCATTATAAACCACTGGAATCCCTTGGGAGCCCCAAAAATGGGAGCAGGTTGGGGGGGGTGGTGGGCAGAATATTGAGGTTGGCCATTTCTACATGGTAAATTGTACCTGTATGGTCTTATTCCACTTGACCATGAGAAATACCTCCAGGTGTTATTCTCATGCTGTTGCTCCTTTCAGCACAATAGATTCTGTTGGAAAACACAGTTTCTTCAAAACACTATTATTACGTTGCATGAAATACTAATATTAATGCTACATTTGATGTATGTGTTGTACTTACTGTATATATAACACTTGCTACAGCTTAATCTGTCTAAATGAAAAATTTTGACTTTACTGTATCAGATCTTGCAGCCACCACCATATATGATATTGACAGTTCAAAAATGGTATTTTCCAAAATGTGAGAATTTCTTACAGAATAGGTGTTTGCACTACCCTGAAAGGACGCATTTTCATCTCCCAGATGTACTAGCCCACATGTTCTGCAGTGGAGCAACCCTGAATCATCAGCATCCAGTACTACAGTGTAATTCCAGTGATGTGCACAGGTTGTGGTGCTGACCAGCCTAACACCTTACTGACGTGAGCCTCTGCACTGTGTGACAGTGTGCTGTGCTCAGACGCCACTCTCATGAGCAGAGTCCTGTCTGTGCATTCAGAAAAGAGTTTGCAGATGAGTGTACACACTGATGTGGACACACATATACAAAGAGACCAGACAAGATACCGATGTTCATTATTCCCATAACAGGTCAAATCTCACAATTATCAAATCATACTATAGGTTTTTAACTTCAAATAGTCTTCCAACTCATCTTCATCTGTCTGTAGTTTCTATTCATTAGACTTGCAAGGACCACAGCTACCCAAACTGCCCTCCCCATTAGGCATTTACAGACTGAGCTGGAGTAATTTTTTTATCCTTCTTTAGCTTTGGAGCTTGAGCTACCCAAGACCTTGCATCCATCTTGCAGCCTTTCTCTTTCCATTTTGTCAACATCTGCATTGAAGTGTGGACACCCAAATCATTCACTGGGGGTAGTACAGCTTTTCACACACAGAGGCCATACTCTGTTGCATATAATTAACAGTTGTCTTGCTGCAAGCAATTGGGTCCAGATTACATGTCATGTACAAACAGAACAGTCTCAACCAGCAATGAATAAATATTCATAGGCTCCAAAAGAGCCAGCTTCCCACAGTCAAAAATAATTATGAATTAAACAGATGGAGAAGAAAAATTTAAACAGGAAAATTTGAAAAATAATTGGAATTTGTTAGAGAACATTTACTAGAGGTTCAAAATGCCACAAGTCCTCATTCGGAAAGCAAAGGTATTTTGACTAGGAAAAACCATCACAGTTAGGAGAAGAAATGGAAACTGCAGCATTATATATCTATGCATACCCAAGTTCCTGCCTGAATTTGATAGCAATAAGACAGTAATCTTATTTATGGAAATCAAGTAATTTATATGAAATCCAGCAAGGAAGGATTTTTATATATTATCAGGAATTAAAAGTGATTCTTTCAACAACAACATCTAGACAGAGACAGTGTGTACATCATTCATAGGGCTGTCATTGACCAGTAATGCAATTTGCCTGGCATTTCCGCTGCTCTTTTCACTTATATCTTTACCAAACTTTCATCCCAAAACATTACATCAGGACCATGACATTCAGAATGGGATCACCCTCTGTGCCAGGACATGCACAAGAATCAAGCAAACAAATCCTGCCTGTTTACACATCCTCAAAAGTTCAGGTTTCACAGCTCAAATCTCTGCAGATTTCATCTACGCAGAACATAGTCCCTTGGGTCTACTGGGGTGACATGTAGCGCAGGAGACCAAGCTTTCTGTCTACTTCTTCATGGAAGAACTGCCCATGCTGGGGCATGCTAAGTGTGTGAAGACCTGCTGAGCAATGAGGGACAATCCAGGTATCTCAGTGTTAGTGCCTCCTGGGAAGGAGGAAGACCTGCCCATGCATCTGACTGACCTCCAGGCAGAGAAGGGCTGATAAGGAAGAGGACTCTGCTACAGCCATCCTTGCTGCAAGTGCCTGTCTTCAGTTAGATGGAAACCTTTCAGCAGGTTTCTCATCTCCAGGGATTTGGGGTGATCTTACAGCCCCAGCCTGGCTCATATGTTATGTTCCCTGTTACATCCTTGATAAACTGGGTGAGTAACAGGCTGGAGCAACTGAAGACAAAACTTGCAAAATTCAATTCAAGGTGAACCAAAAGTGATGTCCTGGGGCTTCGGTCAACCCCAAAAAGTTCTTTTAACCTGGAAGAGAAAAGTACATTTCATTTTCAGTTTAATTCTTAACCTTTACTCTTTTACTTTGGGTCAAACTTGAAAAGAAAATGGTATTTCAAATGGTATTTGCTATATTGCAAAGATGCCTTAAAAAAGATGCTTGAACATTCTGAAAAAAATCACAGGTTCCTCAGCCAAAAATATTTGCCAAATTCAACACAGATTTTCAAATCTCCTTTTGAGATCCCCTGGAAACTCTTATATTTTAGGGACATTTTTACCCTGGTCTAATGTTCAGAAACATCCCAGAAACTCCTGACACCCCTGGCCCTTCAACGCATGTGTCTGTGATCTGTAACCCTCATCTTTTTGACAGTCAGAGAAAGTCCATGTTCCTCTGACTCCTCCATGAGCTCCTCATAGTTCCCCTCTCCTGCTCTGCTGCTGCCAATCTTTTCTCTTGTTAGATCTAGTCCCAGTAGTCCAGAGTCACAGCACCTTGGAGGAAAGCTGGTGTTCCACACCTTTTACAAGTCCTTCTCTTTCTCTGACTCTATTTTATCACCATCTCAGGCTCCTCATGAAGGTGAAGTTTCATGAAAGTCAGAGATCAGGACTCAAGGCTTAGCTTGTGCATGGTGCTGGGGTTCAACCAAGGAGCAGGAATAATAGAAAGGGGAAAGAAAGCTGAAAAAATGGGTAGATTAAGCACATGTGTCCCATGGACACTGAGGACAAATGTGCCTTGTTGCACATCCTTCAGGCTACTGTGGAGCACTGTAAATCTGGGTTGCTGGACCCACCTGAGCCCTGAGTATGTTAGTCCTCTGCACACAGCCATGCCAGGTGGGGGGCATGTGAAGAACAAGTGAGAGCAGGATGGCACGTGAGGGTCTTGAGGACAGCGAAGCAATCACCCAAGCCACACCATGATGTCCAGCCCGCCTGTGTCCCACAGGACATTTCTGCGTTAGCTCATCTCCCCTCTGGAGACCAAACGGCTGTGTCCCACAAGGGATCAGAGGCAACGCTGTGGTTAGGGCACAGTTGAGGGCACCAGGACTGCTCCAGCTCAAACTGCTCACTCACTGTGTGGTCTTGGTAGAGTGATTTTCCCTGCCAGTGCCTCTGTTTACCCATCCATTCAGTGACGAGAATGGGCCTCTCAGGTGTGCCGGGACCTGTTAGTCATTAGTTTTTAATGTGAGCTGCTCAGGAAGGTGTTGCGGATGCAATTAGCACTCAATGCTTGGAGGCTGCCAAGAGGCCAGATTCTCCAGTCTCAGCTGGCTTTGAAGAGGCAACACCACCGAGGTCTCCTCTGTGACAGCTCTCCATCAGTCTGCACTCTCCTCTGTCTGCACTTAGCGGTCCTTTCCTCTGAAGAAAACCTCCAGTGATAGAGGTGTTCAGACCTGGGCCTCACACAGGCAGGGAGCAGCCTGCAGTTTAGTGTGTCTCCTCTTTGTTTCTTTCTTTTTTTTCTTCTTTTCTTTCTTTCTCTCTTTTTGGCAGCACGAAGATTGTTTAAAGTTGCTAATAAATTCCAGTTAATGAAGCCTGAAAAGCCAGAGCTGGGAGCCAAGAGAAACAAGAGCAATCAGTACAGAAGGAATAGAAAGAGGATCTTGAAAGCCAGCCTGGGAATAATAACATGTTGAAATGTGTTCGCCGGCAAGGGCTTTGTTACCGCACTTTGAATCCAAACACGAGCTCTTGGTGCCAAGAAGAGAAACTGCAGCCAAAGGCAGGTGTTCATTGCCATTCACCTCTTGCTTCAGGGCACAGCGGCAAGATCAGACCCCTTCCCAGCCACTGGCTCTTTCACCTGCCTCTTCTCAGGCCCCGAGGGCAGAGGGACTCACCATCACGGGGAGTGCCATGCCTCTGCATCGATGCAGGCATGGCAGGCTCAGGACCCACATCGTGGCGTCCCCTTGCAGGCTGTTCCCTTTCCCAGGCAGCTCTTGCAACTCAAGGGACTGGAGGCCAAGAAACAGCATAAAAACAAAACAAAATAAAATACAAGCGTGTATGCTGGGAATGTGAACACAGCAGCCTTCTTTTCCTTCCCCACACCAGGGAAGAAACCCCCTTCTCACTCCTCTTCCTATGCGGACACAAGGACTGGTGAAGCCATCATGGGTTATGGAGCACCAGCACTGCTGGAGTGTGCCCCTGCCTGGTGTTGGAGCACCCACAACCACCCACTTCAGCTCCCAGACATTTGAAACATCCATCTTTGGGTGTATTGTCCAGCACAGAGTCTCACTCCAAGGCAGCCTCATTCTTGTAAGAGGCAGTACTGCAGTAATGCTGGCTTTGGGGCATGACTCCTTCTGGAGTGACAGCTCTGCTGTGTAAAGGGCTGATGACATTTCTGGGCAATGTTCAAGTGTTCAAGGTGAAAAGCCTTTCCAGGAGCAGTGCAGTAACATGTCTGGAGTAGGGTACTCCTGGGAGAGCAGCTTTGGTGGGTTTTCATGTCATAGCAGACTGCAGAGGTCTCTGGTAGAGAGACAAACGTTTGTAGGGCCATGACCTTGCTTTGCCATGCTGAGATTTGGAGGCAGCATAACTGCTCCCTTGGTAGCCACCTTGCTTGACACAGCTCTCCATTCCCAGATGGCTGTAGGTGAGGACCTGCAGCTCCTCTGAATGCTTAGACACCGTGGTCCCCCAGGATGCTGCCTAGCTCCTGTGTCTGAGAAGGCACCAGGCTGCAACTTGTTAACAACAAGTGGACTAGCCCTGGTTCATCCAGGGCTTTCTGTTCTCCTGGTTGACATTGGTCCTTGGCAGAGGACAGCACTGGTTGTCAATTCAGTGGGTGGGCAAAAGCACAGAGAGAGTTAAAGGATAATTCCTCTGATGAAGTCTTCCAAAGGTCATTCCTTTGCAATCTGGCATGGCGTAGAGGCAGACGTTGGCTAAGGTGCAGGTGGGAACAGAAGAGGAGGGCTTCTAAGGTGTTCTCCATCATGCACATTGAAAAATGAAGCCAAGTTATTGCAGGGGACCAAGTCAAATTCAAAATATTGTGAAAATTTAGAGATTTCAGTTCTTTTTCTACTCCATTTAGGCTAGGGATAGTGTTCAGCAATTGAAAAATCCTTGCAAGTGAGGATAGCTGGCCCCAATTTTCCTGAAAACTGCCTTCCAAATGACTAACTTTGTTATGGGGTACCCCAAGTGGGGCACCCAGAGTAGAGGCAAAAATCAAAACTGCTCTGAAGGTTTGGAGGAAGCAGATCTCCCCCTTATAATATAAGGGGATGGAGTGAAGGCATTCAGTGTCCTGTATTGGGTTGTTCATTAAGGAGTTGTGTCTTATTAAATCTTACCTGGCAAATAAGTCCAAACTAGCTTGCATACGAACATTCGTGTGGGTTGAAAACTGGCTTGAGGACCATAAACAAAAGAAATGAATGCCATCAATCTATCGAGTTGGAACAGGCATTCAGTGGGGGTACAGAGAGCAGAGTTAGAAACAGACCTGCACAGTCTCCTCCTCAGGGATGGAATAAGGCAGTAAAGACCACGTTAGAGACACCTCCAGGTGATACCAGACTAGGACCAGCTGCAGATTCCTGTGTGGGAAGGAAGAGTCCAAGCCTGGCTCTTTTCTAAAATGTACCATGTTTTCACTTGCATGACTTAATTGGCTTCATTCCTGTTTTGCACCAGCACAAGAACAAACTCAAGCATTACATGGGGCTCTTGGTCCCCTGTGTGCCCAGGGGATGACACAGTCTTGGCATGATGACACTGTTCAGACAGGAGCACAGGCAGCTTATCTGGGCACAGATTCTGCCTTGACAGTGTTAGTGCTTGAGAAATGAACCAGAGCAGGAGATCAAAGGGGGAGGCTGACATGCTCAATAAAGGTCTGGCAAGGGGAAAATTCCACTGGGATATGGACACACTTTTTTTGTCCTGTCCTGCCAATGGGCAATGTTCCTGCCTCCTAATGTGAATGATAAGAGCATCATTGTGTTGCCTGAGCACATGACATGAGCGATCATGCCCAACAAACAGCCTTTGGGCGTGCCATGGAAGTTGTAGCATGACCAAGAAGCCCAAGATACAGAAGGGGGTGGGATCCTGTGGTAACTGAACTGCAGCAACCATGAGGTGGTAAACCATGAGTTTGTTCCAACTTGGAGTGTATTGGGAATGTAGATCAAAGCCTGGAGGAAAGTTCCCAGAAATCACAGGAGTGGGGAAGGGCTGGGGGGAGCAGAATCTAAAATCCACTGAACACACATGCCTTCCAAAGCAATCCAGACAACTCCAGCTTCCACCCTCCCCTTCCACCTGCCCCTTCTCTCCCTCTTCCATTGGTGACTTTGAATCCAGAGCTTTCCCTTTCTCCCAACCCTATCTCAAGGTGTAAGCTCCAGGACAGCAGGACATACAGCTGAATCAAGTCTGCCTATCCTAAACAGAGACCTGAGCAGGTCTGAAGCAGAGCTTGTGTGCTGTGGACCAGACCTTCACCCCTGCAAGAGCAGCTCTACTTCCCACTGTGTGCTTAGGGTGCAAGGGAATGCCACCTCTCAGTCCTTATTGGTGGGGTTATTTGCTTTAGTCTTCTCCACAGAAGGAGCACATTAAGAGCTGTCTCAGGGGAAGTCACACTGGCAGCATCACTTCAATGTTATTGTTGCCTTTTAAAGAGAAAGGAAGGGATCGTTTCAGTGGATTTCCTGTGGGATCTGGCTTCTGGAGATCTATTCCATGGGTGCCTGTCTGCCACGCTGGGAGATTTCTGGAGAGTTTGAGTAAGAGGGACAAAGGAAACCAAGCACTAGGGAGATTGCCAAGTGACCATGGACAGAGGAAGGGTCACACAGAGGGAGCCTTTCATGTCTTGGGTCTCTTACGTGAACTGGCACAGGAGCTAACAACATGGAAGCAGGCATCTCTTCCCAGTGGCCACTCCTCCTGCTGGACAGGACACCCCAAAAGACCTACCCATTCCTGACCTACTCTCAGATAGATGGGACAGCCATGCTTCCTTGCCTGGATACCTGTCTACCACTCACAGCATCATGCAGCTCCTGTTCTGGGAGGTATAGCAAACTTCCAAAGCCCATGCCTCCAGATCCTGTGTGCACGTCCCAGCCATGTACCTCTAGGAAAGCAAAACCTCAGCCTGTGTGCACAAACACAGACATCTCCCACTTCCCAGTCTCTGCATGCATACAAGTAAGCAGAGCCCATCTTGGACCCAAAAGGCACTGGCAATTGCCTTGGGAGGTGGATTGAGTGAAGTGGTTGTGGCTAGTGCCCCTGCTTTTGCCCGCTCCTTGGCTCAGCATGGAGCTCTATACCTTGGGGAGAGCAGCTGGGCTGCCCTGGCAGTGGGGAGGAGGTAAAGATAGAGAGAGAAGAGCCAGAGGCCAGAGGTGAGCCAGGGACACAGAATAGTCTCAGTATAGCAGGGCTAAGGACAGAAGCAGCAGCAACAGGGAGGCATGGCTGCCTTTCCTGGGCTGGGGGATGCTTTGTGCCTCTAAATTCACCCAGAGATAGTGCCCAGTGAAACCAGGGCATCTCCTGCAGAGTTGTTTTTCCCCTCATGTTCTGTTTTGCCCATGGTGCTGAGATGCCACGAGCTGGATCAGCACATGTCCCACCAGCACACAGGGCTCCCTGCCACCCTGTTCTGAGGCCAGGAGCCCCAGCCTGGGCTCCATCCAAGCTCCACACTCCTCTCCTGCTAATCCTGGAGGTTCCAGATCCATTTAGGGACCTGGCAAACACTCAAACACACCCAGGAAAGTGAACATAAAGGTGCAGAGCTGCCAGGAAACAAGGAGAGGCACATTTAACCGTGAATACATGTAGACTGCTGCCAGCAAAGGCATGGGGGCAGACAGGAGTTCCAGGGAGGTGAGGACAGACAGCCCCCCACAGAGCAAGTGCAGCCTGGTAGTACGGATGCTGGGAGCAGGCTGAAGATGCCGTGCAGGAACACCTCCCCTCCAGGCGAGCACTCTAGTCTCCTGGACAACACTCCCTCCCATGTGGAAATCAGCAATCAAAAGGAGCAATTACCCCAAATCACAGCCCCCAAGTGACAAATAGCCCAGCCTGCCAGGCGGCTTGCATACGGCAGAGAGGCAGGTTACAACCTGCTCACACACATTAAAGAGACGACCCTATACTGTTTGTGCTGTCAGAGGCCCTAATTATGGGAGCAATTTTCTCTAGATTCCAGAGAGAAGACACAGGGAGGAAGAGAGCTCGGGCACACACACATGTCTGCTCTGCCACTGGTGAGTGTGGCTCCCCAAAACAGCTCAGATCCTCTCCATGACCTTTGCAGAGTCCTCACTGCAAGGCACTCTGCTTCCAGCCTGGATTACACTGCTCATCCTCGACACCTGTCTCCTTCACTGACAAAACATTTAAAAAGAAATAAGCTTTTTCACTGCTAAAAGAATACAACAAGCTTGCCAGCATCTGTGCCCAACCTCTTGGGCCTGGTTTGGACTTTCTGAGAGAGTGAAGATGAGCCTGGTCACAAATGATGTTTGCTGTCTCCTTTTTGGAGAGGCAATATTCCACTCCAAGTAAGCGAACAACAAGTTTCTTACCCTGTGACTATGGAGAAGTCCAGCCTTGTGCAGTAGTAACTTGGGATCTTAATCAGGTTGTTGAACCTGCCTCATGATTTCTGGCCGATGGGCACTGGGTCTTGGTCCATGTTTGTCCTCATTGGAGAAACAGGAGGAGAATAAGATTCTCCTTAGGTCAAGCCTAGACTCAAAAGTCCTGGATTTCACTCCTGGGTCCACCACAGGCTCCCACCGTGGTCTCTCAGGACCACTGTCCTCATCAGTGAAAGTCATGGTAACAGTGATGTAGTTTCCAATGTCAGTGAAAAATCCAAATACCTGTTAATGCCCCAGCCTGCTCTGGGCCTTGCTAAAATTTGAGTGCTCTGATCAGATGGTGCTGCACAATGGTAAATCCCACAGGTTTCCTTGGATAAATTCTTTCAGCCAGTTCTGAATATTGTCCCGTGTTCTTTGCTCTGTGTCCCTAATGGTTCCACTTTCCTTAGTGATGCTGCTCTTCACTTTGTATTCCTCTGCCACCCGTTCACAATCATCTTCATTCATCAGCCTTCCCAGGCTGCATTATCCCTACCCTCATCTTCCCTCTTACGATTTTCTCTATCCACAACTTGACCAAGAACCACTTTTGACTTTTCTGTCCTGGTTTTGGAAACCATACTTAGATGAGCTGGCTCTACTGTGGCACCTACATCATACTCCCCATCTTCAGCCCCTTCCCCAGTCTCCCCTCATGGCAGTGATACCAAACTCTTGTGTGTTGAAGGAGCTGGGCCTTAGCTGTGATCACACAGGTCAAAGCAGGGCTGGGAAAAAGAGAGCGGAAGCAAATAAAGTGGCATTGAGCTTTGATGGACAGGACAAAGGAGAACCTGCTGCATGCAGAAACAGGCCACATACAGACAAAGGGGACAGATAAGGATCCATGATTTAGGGATAGTCCTCCCAGGACCATGCATGAGCAGAAAGTAGCTCTCTTCCTGCTCCACCCTCACTTCCAGGCATCTGGTGTATAGCAGGGTCTGTAGGTTGGTCAGTGCCCTGGAGCAGAGGTCCCTCTCACAGGCAGCCTGTGCTATAATTTCTGTGCAGTGGGGTCCTCTGTGGGTATCCAGGGAATGACTTGAGCCATGAGCTGTCACTGGATGCTGAAAACACTGGATTCAAGTCTGGCAGGAGTAATAAGCTATTATTTTCTTTGCCTGTTCCCGAAGCTGTAAGAGGGGATGCTATGCAAAGGTTGCCCAAGCACACAACCATGGCTCAGTTTGCAGGTGTTGCAGCCTTCTCCCCAAGGGGACTGTGGCAAGATGCATGAATTGTTAAGCCTCTGCAGACAAGGGACTGTCATTACAAGGATGTTGACACATTACTGGCTTTTCTTTTCGCTGCAGACGCCTCTCTGGAAACCAGATCTCCAGGATCCCAGGGGAAGCTTTCTCTGGCCTCTACAGCCTGAAGATTCTGTAAGTAGCTCTCTCCCCTCTGCAGAGACACCACAATGCCCACCTCCACCAGCCCCTCGGCACTGGCCATGCACGGGGACTTGCAGCCATGCAGAGGGGGGTGCAAAGTTACAAGGCGGTGTGGTGTCAATTGTTAAACCCACACTGGTTAACATGCCCCTTGGTGAATGGGGAGCTGTGTCCCACCCCAAGGACCACCCTCCCCACTGCACTGCTTCCGCGCTTCTGCTACAGCAAGCCATGAGCAGGTCACCTCCAGGGCACAGCCCTCCATGCTGTGTGAAAACACACCACAGGAGAATCTGCAGAGGTTCACGTTTTGCATACAACTCAGCAAATGTCCCCCAGATGTGGTGTCCAGCCCCAAGCTGGCTCCCATCTGCTCTGTTGTAGTCTTGGGGCTGGGTTGTAGCAACCCAAAGGTCCAGATATCTGCACTCTGGCAGGTGCCGTGGAAAGCTCCTGTGCTCTGCCCAGCTCAGCTGCCTCTTTGCAACCAGCCTCCTCTTGCTGCAAACTTCTGCATGGCCCAGGAGGCTTCTGCAAGGCTCTGGATTGATCTGCCCTTAGGAAGCGTGTGATCCTTGGAGGGTCTGACTTCAGCCTGAGCTCAGCCTGCCTACAGGGGTGATGGGGACATGTGCAGATGGATACAGGAGCATTGCAGCCATCAGGCCATGCCTGGGAGCTGGCAGCCCTGGTAAATGAAGGCCTCCTTGTCATTGTGGGCAGGCCACCCACCTCTGCCTGCCCAGTGGGGAAGGTCTAAGTGACAAAGGTTACCAGCAAGTTCCTCCCCAGAGTATTTTCCTATGGGCCAGGGTGTCTCACTGCCCGTGCAGTCACACCACTTTTTGCACCCATGTGACAGTCCTGCAGGGTCTGTGCAGGATATTGAGGTGGGAGTCCCTTTTTCCCTTTCTTTTTCTCTTTCAGGAACCATCTTAAAAATATCCTGCAGTAAACATTTCATCCCCAAGGGGATGTTTTGAACTCAGCCACAATGTGAAATTGTTGTAGCTGGTCCAGTTTACACAGAGCAAGCAGGTACAAACCTGCTCCCAGGATTAGAGAGTGTAGGGCTGTTTACTACGTCTTCTGAAGATGTAAAGTATGAATCCTGCCCTAAATCTCAGGGCTTAAAGATTTATCCATCCCCTGCATTAGGCAACAAATCAAAGGAACTGAGGAAAAACCACAGCTCTCCCACCCAATTTCAACAAGAGGAACTTTCTACTCCGGGAATGCAGGAGCTTTTAAAGCTGCTTTTGATCAATTTCTATTTGTGTCAGGCCCAGGTAACTACTGATGCAGAGTACAACAGCAATGCCTCCCTTCCAGAGACAGCACAACTCCCCATGGGTCGCAGTAAGGAAAGGAGCATGCTCTCCCTGCTCCGCTACCTGCATGCAGACTGGCTTATGGACACCCGGCATGCTCCACCATGGGGCAGTACCAGGAGGGACACATTCATGAGTGACCCCATTGTAAGGAGAGGCTTGAAGGATCAGAGCATTTCCAGATGGGAAATGGTTGCATGGAGAAACTTGCTCCAGGCTGTCTTGTGAGAGCTGAAGTTGGTGTCCTCGTGCTTCAGGACAACCTGCCTTGCTCTCAGCCAGCCTGTGCCCAGTGACACAGGGTGGCACTTGGGCTGTCATACCAACCCCTATGGCTACAGGCTTGCCTTAAATTTACTCTAATCCCCCAACCTATCCCATGGAGGTATGCAGAGGACTAGCCCGCTACAAGGCCAGGGAAGGAAGGGTTGATGCTCACAGTGGCTAGCCCATCCAGGCCCTGCCATGGGCCTCTTATTTAAGGAAGTTCCTACTTCCTAAAAGCAGCAGCACTACCAGCCCTTATGTTACTGTGAGCATTTCACTTTCCAAAGACTCTGATGCTTTCTTGGCTTTCTTGCAGGGGTATATTCAGCTGTCATATGCTCTTGCTATTGGAGATGCTCTGATTGCTTTCTATAATGATACCATGGGCTCCATGGGAGTGAGGTCATTGGTGGATGCAGTTGCAGGTCCCTGCGCCCTCCAGGAGCAGCAATCATTCACCCTCATCTATTTCTCTGTCACTGTGAGAGTGAGGCCAGCATTGAGAGACATGGAAAAGATAGGCTGGTCCCTGGGAATTTGCTGGAACAGGACTAGAAATTTTGCCAGGACAGACCTTAGGAGCATCAAGCTTAATCACATTGGAAGGGCTGAGGATGGGGACTCTCACTGATTTCTTCTACTGAAAAAAGTCTGAGGAAAAGCACAAGGTTCTAAAGAAGGCAGGTGAAGGCCATGATGTGTTTCCTTCAGGCTGTGATTCAGGTCCTTCAGGTCACTGCAGCAGTGACCTGGCTGGGGCTGGTGACTCCACAGCAGCTCAGCAGGATCTGCTCCATCTCCCCAGGAACTGAGGGGGAACAAGTGTCCTTCCTGGCACTGGCTTGCTGAAGAGTCATGGGCCACTTTGCATCCCCTCTGACCTCCTCAGGACAGGAGTGTGAGTGCAGGGTGCCTTCCACAGCAGCACCACAACCTTATTGGCAGCCCAATAAAATCACCAAAACCTGTAGGGAAAGATTATATTATTGCCATTTTACTGGCTGGAAAAACCAAGGCAAGAACCGAGCTTGGAAGCAGGGTGTCCCTTCCCAGCCCATTGCAGAGCACCTTGCACCTTCCCTCACAGTCTGGTTGTGGTCAGGGGTGGAGAGCAGAGCCTAGGAAGAGACCGTGGGGCTGGCTTACCAAGCTCCTTTTGCCCTGGGAGTGACCAAAAATCTTTGCCCTTCTGCCAAACATGTCACAGTTCCCTCTTCCCTCACTGTGTTTCTCCACCCCCATCCAAGCCTGCTAAGGGCAAGATCTCACTGGCTGCTCCAAGATCTCCATGCGACCTGGAACTTACTTTGAAACTGAGAAGAGCAACTTCAACCCAAAAGACTGTAGGAGGCATCTGGGGTTAATGGGGAACTGCAGTAATTTATAGGATACTGTCATTATGGATACTATGGATACTACACAAATATGGGGGATGGTAACCAACTGTAAATTGGTGTAAACTGGTGTGCCTCATGTAGCATATGGAAGTGTGCTGGGTAACTGGGGAGCATCAGTTTGTTCCAGTTACATCCATGTCCCATGGGGCTGCCATGAAGTTACACTGTGCAGAGCACTGCGTTTCATGGTGACACAAGTTGCTCACCACACTGCTCCCCATCCTGATCAGATCCTTGCTCCCTTTGGATCAGTAACCACTCCCGCAGTCATGTGCTTTCCTCTGCACTTTAATCTCCACCAAAAACCCACAGATCTTGAAGGAGGTATCTGGAGAGGGAATCTGAAGAGCCTATGAGGCAGAAAAGATCAGAGAAATGCTGGGATGTCAGGTATTAAAAGACAGGATCAGGGAGGAAAGTCCTGTCTCCTCACTTTAGACAGAGGCAAAGCTTTGAGTTTATATTTAACCATTCTGACTCTGTTGAAAATCAAGACAAAAGAGGACCCAGGGAGGGCAAGTCACCCTTCAGGCTATAGACTGAGCTTCCCTTGGGGTGCTGGACTCTGACATCCAGCAAAGGCTACAAGACAGGCTGCTGGGCTGGATACCAAACTGCATCCAAACACAGGCTGTGATGCTTCTGCACCTCTTGATGCTGGGCAGGTTTTGGCCAGGCCATGCTGTCCCATCTGGGCCCTGCCCTGCAGGACATGGGGCAGCAGGAGAGCAGCCAGAGGACAATGGGCAGAAGGATGAGGAAATGCCAGATCCTCACCTGTGGGGAAACTAGAAATTACAGGGGTGGCAGAGGAATGTAATTGGGATAATTCGGTCTAGAAGAAAAAAGGCTGAGGAGGCAGCGTGGGAATGTCAGGCACGGAGATGTGCAGGGTGCTCACACACCACTCCTCACTGGTGGGGCAGGGCAGGGCTGGGCGTGTTTGAAGTGGCTCCCTCTGCCCATGCCCTCCTCTTGCATCTCCTGCACAAAACTGGTCCATGGGCAGCACAAATGGTCTCAGGTCTCCTGGTGCACGCAAGGGGCAATCCGAGCCTCAGACACTCTGGCAGTCTTGGATCCCTGCTCCACTGACTCCTAATTTTCCTCTAATCACTCTGTTGTGCCCCACTCCCTCCATCCTGCCATTCTCAAAATGCTTCCCCTCTTCACCTTCCTGGGTGATCTTCTCACCATGTGCTCTGTGTGGACACGGGCCAAGTACAGGGACCACAGAGCACCATGAGCTTTCTTGCTGATGCACCCAGAGCCCATTCTCTCAAGGTGCATGGTGCAAGGCTGGTGGGACCCCTCTGAGAGGAGCATGACCCACAGAGGGTCGTGTGGCTGGTATGAACTGTGCTCTGACAAGTCCATGATCCTTGTCCCTGGTTCTCCTTCCATGCTTGTGAAAGGGGAATGTAAGCCCCAGTGATCAATCTCATGGGTGCTCTCTGCAGCCCACTGGGATGGAGAAGCTCATCCAGGCAGACAGCTGTCATGCAAGGACCAACCCAACTTCTGGGGCTCCTGGTCCTGCATATGGGTTTGTTTCCACAGCCGAGGTGTGCTGGGGGGATAGGACACTGCATCCTGCGGCCCAGTGAACTAGAAAAACAAATTGCTTTATTTAAAAACAGTGAGAAGGATCAGTGGTCTGGTCATGAACTAAAGGAACAATGAGTCAACTGAGGTTATCTGGAGAGGTGAATGAGGATGGACATAAACGTTTAAGGACAAGCAGCTGCTGCAATAAGGAAGGAAATATATATTCTCCATATCTGAAGACAGGACTAGCAGGTTTTGGAGCAGATAGTACCAGGGATATTTCAGGACAGATTGCATCTACAGGTGTGGATGCTCTGTCACAGGTTGGCTGAGGTTTGACAGGTGACAGGCATGGCTGGTGTTGGGAATGGCTGCCCCAAATATGACCAGCTGAAGCCCATAGGTATCCAGGAGCTGACTCACAGCAGGTTCAGAGATCTTACCTCTGATGACAGGGGTGTCTCCCAAGGACACAGGCTGGTAGCTGGGGATGGTAACAATTTTCATAATTTAATTTTAATGTGCTAGGGCCTTAGAGCTAATTGTGGTCATGTGCACGTCCACAAGTGAAGTCTCACATGCATCTTGGGCTGTCAAGGGGCCTGGTGCTTTCCCAGTCTTTCCAGAGAATTAGTTTATGTTTAAAAAAGGATGGGAAACACCCTGGGAATTCCTCCACAAACCTGCCTGTGCAGATGGTCCTCTCCCTGCCCTCAGAGTGAATCCCAGAGCTACTAGAAGCAGGACCAGATTCTTGGGCCTGCCTCCTCCGGCTGCTTCACTGTACAAAAACCACCTGGAAAGTGGCCATGAAGATAGGCCTGTGCAGAAACTATGCGGGGTACACCCAGGGAAGCATGTGTGGGGAGACTTGGAAGAGAGCAACTGAAGTGCAAAACTGTCCCACTACCAACAAAACATCATGACACAGGGGAATATGCTGAGATCTTCATGCATCAAGCCTTGAGCCAGCCCCCAACCAAAGGCAAGGCAAGGCAAGGCAAGATGTGGCCTCCTTGGCTCCCCTCAGATGAGTGCAGGCTGACCTTGATGGATGCTCAGCAGTGGTAGCTGGTGCTCTGAGGTCCTCCCAACTGATGGGTACATCCCTTTGCAAAAAGATTTGCAAGTGCACCTCTCCCAGGGGCTCTGCTCTGCAGCATGGCCAACCCACACCCTCCCCACAGAGGCTGATGCTCCATGCTTCAGTGCCAAGATCATTAGAAACCTGCTCCATAGGCTGGTTTGTCTCCTCTGCCAAGGTCCTTCCCTTGCAAAATTAACTACTTAGTCCATGATGTCCCTTGGAAGCAGGGTGTCCCTTCCCAGCCCATTGCAGAGCACCTTGCACCTTCCCTCACAGTCTGGTTGTGGTCAGGGGTGGAGAGCAGAGCCTAGGAAGAAGCCTTGGAGCTTTCCAGGGTGGCAGAACATGCTGTTTAATCACAGTCTCTGGAAAACTGGAAACTTCCCCATCCTTCCAGACCTCCTCATGAGCTGCCTGGATGCCCCTCACCTCCAAGTGCCCTGGCTGGAGCTTCATCAACCAGGAGCCATCCATCCCAGCTGGCCATGTGGCTGAGCTTGTGCTGCCATGGCCTCACACCACATCCCACCCTCCCACATGTATCCCTGATCAAATTCTCTGCCGCACAAGCAGGATTGCCAGGCCTCTTACTTCCCTGGCTGAACATGCTGCAGCAGCAGCAGCAGCGCTTAGTAGACAAGAAGGAATCCCACACCAAATTCTTCAGGGAAAGACTCCAAGTACAACCACAACCTGAGCCTGCCTCACCCCAAAAATGTGGAGGGCAAAATGCCTGGGTGCATCCTCTTGGCTGCAGACCCTGCACTCACAGCAGCCAGCTGGGGTGGCCCACCCCGCTGCTCCGTTCCTCAACAAGCTTCAACCAGTCTGCCTGAGTGTGCAGACCCAGCACTGCCCACATTCTGCCTGCACAGACAGTGGCGTGAGTGCTGCCCAGCACCTGCCTGCACAAGCGTGTTGACCCAGTGCTGCCTGCAGCCACTCCCACCCACATACTGCCCCAGTGCTGCCCATGGCTGGTCTCCATCAACAGGTAGGCTGGAGTGAGCCTGGCAAAAGTGGCCTTGCTCTGCACATGCCACATCTCCTGGCCAGACGGACCCTACCCAATGGCCACCCCCACTGGTCCCTCCTTCTCTTCTCCCCCTGAGCTACAATCACAGCATCTCATGTGTTCCAGGACAGGCACTGACTAGCCTGGGTTGTGAACACACATCAGAAAACATCGCCAAAAAAGCCATGTTGCCCCAGGGTGGCAGGCTTGCAGGTGGCTTGGGACACTTCAGGAATCCTCAGACAGACCCTACCTCTTTGACAACCCCGAGCCTGTGCAGAACAGAAATGGCTTTGAGACAAAGGGAATGGTGTGGCCCATCCATGAGACGCTCCCATGGGGAGGGAAGAGGAACGTGCAGAGGTTGGAATGTCTTTAATCCCCATGCACAGGCTCCAGGCACAGTTGCCTCAAGCAATAACAGCCCTTTGACTGTGCTGGCTGAGTCACTTCAGCCTCCCAAGATGGGGACATTTTAACATGCACAGGCCTGTACCTCTGAGAGCTGTAAGTCTGCTGAGACTGTCTTGTGCAAGGATCCTGGTGTGATGGGACCTGATCCCAGCATTTTTCTGGTCGTTCAGGCATGGTCTCTACCAACAAACAATCCTCCTACTTCTGAAAATAAAACATGACCTCTGAAGAGTTGTGACTTATGAGGGTTCCCGTCAGACTGCTGTGGATAGCAGGTTGTGTGTCCATGTCTGCCAGTGTCCGCAAGATCCAGTATGGTCACCTGAACAGTGCCAACCCAAGGTGACAGTGCACTATCCAGACCTGGTTTTGAGCACTTGCTGGCGTGAATCTTCTTTGCTTGTCATGTTCACCAATGTCCTCAGCTTGTCCAGAAGGCCTGGTGCTGCATTTGATAGTGGCTCATCAACCAGTGCAGACCTGTAGGACTTTACTCTTTGATACAGCTGCTAGAAGAGAGAAAATTGCACTCAGCAGTTGAGAAAATGCACCAGACAGAGTGGGCATAGGGCTGGATAGGTGGTGAGATTGCTCCATGGGCAGAAGTCAAGCGCTCACTAAGGTTGTCTCCAGGCTGCTGTGAAGCAGCAGCTTGCAATAGGAAAGCTAATGAAGTCCAGAAATTTTGTTTGAATTGGAGCCAGGACCTGATGGAGAGGCAGGAGCAGAGACAGATGCCAGTGGAGAAAGGCTGAAGCCAGTGTGATCTGGGATCTCAGGGTTGCTGTGATCTTGTGGACTGAGGTCCCAGTTCACAGACCATGTCTGTGCCTCAGCTGGTCATCCTGTGGTGTACCTAGAATCCTGATGGAGATCCCTGCACCATCCTCCATGCACACACCCTGCAATGCAGCTTCCTTTCCTGGGGGACCATGAATGCAGGGAGGGGACAGGGCATGCCCAAAGCTTTCAGGGACATGAAGTGAAGAGATGACTGGTTTTCAGAGTTGTTCCCTCTTTGCAATGCTGTTTACATAAGTCATACAGTGACCCCCTTAATGCAGAACGTATCAGCCATCCTTGGAAATGGCCTGGAGCCCAGGACTCCCACTGTGGGTGCTCTCCTCAGTGAACTACAGCATTGGCCTTTTGCATCTCATAGAAGACCAGCATCCCAAAAGGGGAAATGCCACCACTTAGACAGAGAGGGACCCTGTGACCCTGTCACAGCTCTCCAGGTGCCCTGCTGTTCTCTGAACCCTTTTGCCATCCTCCTTTTGTAGTGGCACCTGGGCACCCCAGTACAGAGCAGCCCCAGGACCCAGATGCCACAGTGAGGACATGCGCTCCTGCTAGTGTGTAGAGACTTCCTTGACATCATCCCCCAGGTTTTGGTACAATTATTCGAGCTCTTGCCAAAATCATGCTATATGTTGTTGCAAGAGCCTTTTGTGGAAAAAAAATAATATGCAGGAATGGTTTAACATGCCATGTAAGGATTGACTGCAGGGACCAGGGGCCTGACTGGGGTTGTCCTTAAAACCATACTGTAAGAAAAGCCATCCTGGGACACCCAGTGGTAGATGCAGCATATCTTTTCCTGCTCAACCTGAGTTCCCAGTGAGAAGAGCTGGGGCTTTCCTGAGCTTGAGGCTGAATGAATAACTTCTTGTTTAATACCAGGGTGGCCCTGTCCCTATAAAATTATCTAACCCTGTCTGGAACTATTTTTTGGCCTCTCTGTATCATGTTCTGATGATGACTTATTGGAGTAATTACGTGCCATGTGAAGAAGCGTTGCTTCTTGTCCCAGTCTCAGCATCTGAAAACTTCTCTAGCTGCCCTGCTGTTGTGAAAAACAGCACTGTCCAGCACTCCAGTGGTTTCAGAGGTCTCTGAAGCCTCTTTCTTAAATATCATTTGTCTGTGCCAAAAGGGCTTCATTTTGGAATCAGCCCGTTCTGATGGTGGTCTGGAAAGTTTCTCAGTCTGTGTCACTGGTTGGAGGAGGGACTTGTGATAGATGGGAGGCAGCAGGATCCAGCAGTAGTATGACAATGGGGTTTGCTTTAATATTGACTCCAGATATTTCCACTGATCAACTCTGAACACTGAGCTCAGATTTCATAGAGCCACTGAGATCCAACTGGTGTCCCAGCAAAACCCCAACAGTGCTTCCTAAAGCCCCACTCTGTATCACTCCTTATTCAGCTCTGCATCTTCTTGATTTTCAACTGACCTGAACTGTTGTACTTCTTCACTGGGCAGCAGGATGAAGCACACCTCGGCTGTGGAAACAAACCCATATGCAGGACCAGGAGCCCCAGAAGTTGGGTTGGTCCTTGCATGACAGCTGTCTGCCTGGATGAGCTTCTCCATCCCAGTGGGCTGCAGAGAGCACCCATGAGATTGATCACTGGGGCTTACATTCCCCTTTCACAAGCATGGAAGGAGAACCAGGGACAAGGATCATGGACTTGTCAGAGCACAGTTCATACCAGCCACACGACCCTCTGTGGGTCATGCTCCTCTCAGAGGGGTCCCACCAGCCTTGCACCATGCACCTTGAGAGAATGGGCTCTGGGTGCATCAGCAAGGAAGCTCATGGTGCTCTGTGGTCCCTGTACTTGGCCCGTGTCCACACAGAGCACATGGTGAGAAGATCACCCAGGAAGGTGAAGAGGGGAAGCATTTTGAGAATGGCAGGATGGAGGGAGTGGGGCACAACAGAGTGATTAGAGGAAAATTAGGAGTCAGTGGAGCAGGGATCCAAGACTGCCAGAGTGTCTGAGGCTCGGATTGCCCCTTGCGTGCACCAGGAGACCTGAGACCATTTGTGCTGCCCATGGACCAGTTTTGTGCAGGAGATGCAAGAGGAGGGCATGGGCAGAGGGAGCCACTTCAAACACGCCCAGCCCTGCCCTGCCCCACCAGTGAGGAGTGGTGTGTGAGCACCCTGCACATCTCCGTGCCTGACATTCCCACGCTGCCTCCTCAGCCTTTTTTCTTCTAGACCGAATTATCCCAATTACATTCCTCTGCCACCCCTGTAATTTCTAGTTTCCCCACAGGTGAGGATCTGGCATTTCCTCATCCTTCTGCCCATTGTCCTCTGGCTGCTCTCCTGCTGCCCCATGTCCTGCAGGGCAGGGCCCAGATGGGACAGCATGGCCTGGCCAAAACCTGCCCAGCATCAAGAGGAGCAAAGGGATCACAGCTGGTGTCCTTGCTCCTCACACCCATATGTAGCCACCCCCAAAGCATCTCTGCACCTTCCCAAGAGCAAGTCTGTCTTGTCTTGGGTCTCCAGGTATACCCACCAGCCCCAGACAGTTTTGGCAGGGCTGCAAGCCTGTGCCCAGTTGTATTTGCACAGCTGCTTATCCCTGTCCATCCACGGAGTCTTTCTCTTGGTCTCCCTGCAGCAACCTGCATTTTCCATCCGCTCTCCCACACTAGTTGATCTCTGCACCCCTCTTGGTATGTGCATGGTGCCTTGTGCAGCCCCGTGTTGTCAGCAGAGGTAGCAACCTTCCCCTCCCAGCTATCATCTGGGTCCTTAGCAATAATGCTGAGTGTCATCTCCAGGAGAGATGCTGTAGACCCTTAAGCATGTTCTTCATTTGAGAGGGAACCATTTATTAATTTGAGTATGGCCCCTCTGCTGCCTTTTCATACCACATCAAACATGTCTTCTCTCCTGCATTGCATGCCAGCATTTAACATCTTAGTAAAGTAAAGCTAAATTCATGGTAGATGATGTCTATGTTTTCTTCTCCATTCTCATGGGCTTTTACCCTGTATAGAAAAAAACTAGATTGCTTTGACACAACCCATTTTTCACTAGACACTACTGATAGTTGCTTGTTTCCCTACTTTTTCTTCTGTGTACATCCAAATAATTTAATGGTAAGTCCCCATTTTCCTCCAGAAATTGAAGAGGTTGGTGGCCTATAGCTTCCATTTTTTAAAGATTGTCTCTACAATTGTCTTTTTCAACTTTCCTTTCATGACAGACTTCTGAATCCTCTGCAGTAAAGCTAGCAGTCACAGTAATGGCAAAGTTTCTTACTTGGATCAGTACTCTTCGGGCTGCCCCTCACTGCTAAGGCCATGCTCTGTCCCTTTGACACAGTCCACAGGCTAGTTTCCATAGACTCTGCAGAGGTAACCACCACTGGCACACACTGGGAGAAGGATGTCTTATACAAGTATAAATACAGGACAACTCAGCTGAAAGCACTGGTATTATTCTGGACTAACAGACGCAAGTGTGCAGTGGAGAGACCCCTTTACGGTCACATCGTCCCAGTGGATCCCCCATTGCAGCACCGAAGTCACCCCTGGGACCCTCTGCTGCAGGATCCTGGGCCAGCCTGGACTGCAGCTCACCAGCCAGCTGCCTGCAAGCTTGCTTAAGAGCCCTGGGTGACTAACATGGTGCTTTCAAACCCCTCTAGCTTTCCAACATGAGTCCAGGACAGCTTCAGAAACAAGCAGCAACAAACTCCATTTTATGTCAGGCTTTTTTTTTTTTTTTAACAAAGTTCTCTTTTTTCTAATTATAGGATGTTGCAGAACAATCAGCTGAGTCGCATCCCTGCAGAGGCACTGAGAGATCTTCCAAACCTCCAGTCTCTGTAAGTCATTAAAAGTCAATGCTTCGAGCTGCACGGTCCCCTGGGGGCCCCAGGCTTCCCAGCATTTGAGTCATTAGTTCCTTTGTCAAGGATGTTCTGTCCCTTCTTCCTTTTCTTTTCCAATTAAAGCAAAGATTACTGTCACTTAGCATAGAAGGGAGGGGAGGGCAGTTTTCAAGGAAGGAACACTGGCTTGGTAAAGGATGTTGAAATTACAGCTCCCCGTGTGTTTGTTGTGATGAAAAGGCCACCAGTGCCAATGCATATTTCAAGGAACACTGAAAAATATCCACGCAGAAGGGGCTCCGTCCTCTCCGCTGCCAACCACAGTGAGGAAGGGACCTGCCAGGGAGCACAGAGGACTCTCTGGTCTGTCAACATGCGAGTTGGGCTGTGTTACCCAGATAGAGGATAGTTATGTCAGGGTAGAAATGCTTTAAAACACTTCTATTGATTCAGCCATGAGAAGAAGCTGAGGCTGCGATTGTGCTTTTCCTTTAAAGTAACTATATCTGCAGTAGATTTGTGCTACTGTATCCACTAAAAATCACACGTCACTGAAATATTTGCAGTTTTCCTGAGTGTGGACACACTTGCAATCAGACCCTGGTAGTGCCACTGAATTTAGGGAAGCTCTGTTTGGTAATCGCCCAGCTGGTGTAAGCAGCACTGCCAAAGCTTGTAAGAGCATTCTGAACTGGGCTGAACCACTCAAAAACTAACTTTAACCCTAACCCTTAACTTCAGTCCTAGTCTTACTGTGTGTTTTATCATAGAAATGCTGGCTGGAAGCAGTTCCTGGAGGCTTCCAGGCTGGCCTTCTGCTTGGAGCAGGACTGTCACCAATACTAGGTGGAGCAGTTGCAGCTTTGTCTGTCCAAGCCTTGAAACCCTCCTATCATGGAGATTCCCCCCTCACCGTTGACCTGGCCTGGGGCTGTTCTTCATGGGGAAGAAGCTTTTCCTCAAGTCCAACCTAAAATTCCTGGAGCACAATTTGTGGTCATTACTCTTTGTTTGATCCCTTGGAACTACCCAGGAGAGCTTGGCTCCACCATCTTTAGTTGTGGGTCACTAGCAGATCTCCTCTTAACCTCTTCTCTGCTAGGTGAAACCAACCCAGCTCCTTCCACCTCTGCTCATTGGGGCAAGTTCTCTGGGACCCTGACTCAGTTGCCAGCCCTCCACTGGACCCATCTGGTTCCTCTTCATCCTTCTTACACTGGGCAGCCCAAAACTGGGCACAGTTCTCCCTGTGTGGCCCTCCCAGCATCAACTAGGAGTTTCTGTAAATATTAATTTAAATATTAATTTACAATGGGGGTGTTGGCTGTGCAGGATATGAACACTCTTTCTGCCAGGAGAGATTTGAAACATTTGTTGCTGAAACACCATTGGCACATGGTGGTGGCTGTTATTAAAATGTGTTGACATCACCACTAGTGCCAGAGTCAAGACCTCCCAGTCCAGGGATTTGGAGATTAGATTGTTTTCCAGGTGAATTCCCTTTCAAAGGAAATTTGACATGGAAGGTCACTGCAGTGGGGTTGCCCCAGGAATGCCCCTTTCCCCCCTCAGCCTGTCTCTCCTATGCCCCTGAAAGTGTATGACAACCAGTGCCACCAGATCCCATGGTTGGATAGACCCAACCTTTGCTTCTGAAGGTTCAACTGCCTGCACACACCATGGCTGCTTGGGCCACCTGGCCTGGGGCACACATCACTGATGGGTGGCCACCTCAGCCAGTGCTGAGGTGTCTGCACACTCCATCCCCTCAGCCAACAGCCCCCCCCACCCCCCCAAAATAACACATAGCACATGAGAAACGCAAAATGCTCCAAGCAGCTGCTCACAGCACTTTTGGGCTTCATTGAAGGCTCAGGGTGGGAGGATGGTTTATCTTGAATCAACACAGAGGTACCTGCTCTTAGTGCACTTCGAGGCCACCTCATCCAGTGTGGGCCCCCCAAGTGTCTCCAAAGTTGGGTGAGGAGGGAGAGCTTGGGCCAGCTGGGATCTTGTGTTCTTCCTGCAGAAACTGAACAGTAAGAGGAAATGTTAGGAAGAAACAAGCTTCTTCAGACAACCAGAGGGAGACTAGGCTTGGAATAAAATCAGAGGGCTGAGTATCAGGGCATGGCTGGTTAGGACATGCCTAGTGCCTGTCATAATAGGACTGGTTTCAAGAGCCACAGCAGCAGTGGCAAGATATTTATATTGCCAGTTGTGTCCCATTTGCCCCCAGAGCATGCTGCCCCAGCCAGCAGGATCCCATCCAGGATCTGAGGTGACTGAGCAGGGACCTGCTGCCTTTCCCCAGCAGCCTTGGCCCTTTGGACCAACCTGTCTGGGCTGTTACTCCCCTCAAACCTGCCCTCAGCCCCTCACCCCTGGTAGTTCAGGCAGGTCTTTTCCTAGCAGTGCACAAGCACCCATGCCCAGTCTCTCTGGGCTCCTTCACGCCTCCTCTCCTCATCATTTTTAGGATACTTGTCCTCAACCCCCCAGACCAGGGCCACCTCTTCTGAGCCTTCCCCAGCTCCACCTCTGTGGCTCAGGTTCCCTTCCCAGCCTCTCACTGGACCCAAATTCCTGTGCCAGACACAAACTGTGCACAGGAGGGACTGAGCCAGTGACCTTCCACTCCTGTCTCTTCCTTAAAAAAAGAAAAAAACTGTTAGACATGACAAGACCTGGGTTCAGGGTGGGAGAGGGGGCAACAACTTCTGACCTGCAGGATGGCTCTATCCAATGCTCTCGACTACACCAGCCAGACCCACAGCTTATCTACCAGCCACCAGGCACAGTGAGAGTAAATAAGTTCAAAGGAAGGCTCCTGCTGAGAAAAAAAGCATTTAATGGGATTTTGCTTAAAGTGCCCCTCCAGCTGAGGGAGCCTGGATACCTGTTCTTATGGTCACAGACTGCCCAGGGCTTCTGGACCATCTTTACACAGATGACTATTTAAACAAACACCCTTTTTGGGAGGCCCAGCTTCGAGAACCAGCAAAGTATCAGAAAATAAGAGACGTGCATTGGGAAAACAGTACAATCCCTTGTGGCAGATCTGCTGTTGGCAACACCTCTCCCCCTGAGTCAGACAGGTATCCTGCTCGCCAAGTCAGAAAGGTGGGACCTGCTGTGGTTGGGCTGGATCTTCTTCATCACATCTCACCTGATCAGAGAAACTGGAAAGGGATTAGCTAAGCCACAGGCAGTAAATTAGTGGGAATTGGTAGACACAGCAAAACTGTGAGGCAAGATGCTGTGGATCTTTCCCCATTAAGATAATAACACCTGCATATAGCCATCTCTAGCTGCACACTCAGAAGTGATTTCTGGAGACTTCACTCACTGTCAGTGCTTGCACTGCTTTGGCAAGAATGACATGAGCATGGGAAGGCAAAGTGATCTTCCCTAGGGCAACAGCAAAGTCAGGAGTAGGACCTAGGTGTCCTGGCTCCACTTGCCACATTAAGGTGTTTCCATGCCTCATTCAAGACTCTGCAATGGCACGCTTAGTATGTATAGCCAGCAGTCATCAGGAGAGGAAGTATTTATGATAGACTGTGTGAAAGATGAAAAGCTCCCAGGAGAGAGGTTTCTGTAACGAAAAGCAAGCGGCAAAACAGTAGTATCTTCTGTAGGTCTCACATCAGTGAACCCACCCCACCCATCCTGTTCTTTCTGTGCTTACGAGAATTCAGGGTAAAGCCATAAAAGATCAGTCAGGTCCCCTACAGTCGCTTTTCCATGTTGTGCCCGTAGGCGAGGTCCAACTCTTCAAACTGGGGGGGGGGGCAGCAGTCACTGGAAGCAAAAGCTTCAGAAGTGTCCCACGCAATGGAGACCTCTTCCCTGTCTGAGCTACCTGGTTAAAGGGTTGGCAGAAGGTACCTCTCAGAAAGACCCTGATTGCAGATCACCAACAGGCTGCAGTAAAACCTGCCCTCAGTATGGAGAGTACAGGAGGTAGTTATTCTCCAAGATAGTTATTCTCCACAGACAGTTATTCTCCAAGGACAGGCACAAGCCAGCTGCACCTCACATTAGCACTGCATCAACCCCTGTCTGTGCTTCTAGCTTGGCCACTTGAAAGTGCAGAGGGCACATGCAGAAAGAGACGATGATTTGCACTTTCTCCTCTTTATACAGAAACTGTACAACGAAGAATCCTTAGGCATGGTGAAGGCCCAAGAACCATGTCTGGTAACTAAGCCAAGCATGTCTATGAGGCACAGTGCTGCTCTGGGTGGATAGGGACATTTCTGAAGACACACAGTGTGTATTACAAGATTGTACCACTGCTGTGTCTCACGCTGGTGAAAGCATGACCTGCTTTCATCCTGGGTCTCCATCCTGTGCTGCTTCCCCAAGGGAGAAGCCAGTGCTTGCAGAGTCTTGTAATTCTCTTTCTAGCTCATGTTTAGAAATGCTCTTCTGTAGCCACCTTTTCCTCCTTTCTCCTATCAAACAGGAAAATGATCCATAAAAATGAGAGACCTGATTTGAAAACCGGGAGTGGCACAGTGTGGACAGTCACTATGTCTTAAGGCAGATACAGAGCTAAGATGCTCTACTTGGTTTTCACTGGTGTCATGACTTCTCCAAATGTAGTTACTAACCTCAGGCCAAGAGCCTCCAGTACAGGTCCGCATTAGAAAGTTTCTTTTTTTTCCCTCTTTTTCAAATATCTGAGTAATTTTCCACAAGTTTATGAGACTCTTGTGTATTCGTTGCCAAAAAATTAGCCAGCCTGGAACACCCATAGGTCACCCAGAGTATGGTTTCCAAGCATTACTGGTCAGGCTATCTGAGACCCAGTGTACTCATGTTGCCCAGAGACTATTTTTTTCCATTCAGAAGAGTAATTGGCTTTATGGCACGCCATGACAGTTCATGAGTTACCAGACTTATATGGCACTTCATGGAATATTAACTATCTGCTTTGCAGGTTGGCAACACATGCTGTGCAGGCAGGATGGCTGAAAAGGGGGGTGAAAATGGGAGCCAACAGGAGTGGGGTGGAACAGACAGCTGTACTAGACAGAAAGGAATTGTGTGCTGGTTATTTTCTTGCTCTTTCAGATATTTGCTTTTGATGTCCACGTTCGTCATTCTGGGATTCAGGCAGGATTTGAAGGGAATGTATCTATCTCTTATGGACAAGCTGACACAGGAGATGAAAAACAGACTTTTCAATACACAAGGCTTCTCTCAGGTTTACAACAGAAGCAGCCAAACTAAGTGGAAGCTGAGAACAATTGTTTTGAGCATAGCTCTACCGGTAGGACTTACCAGGCAATTCAAGGGATGAGGTGGCCAAAAAAGTAAAACAGAAAGGCATGCTTCTAGCCACTGTGGGACAGAGAGAGGTTGGTATTTACTGCCTGCACAGTATCAAGTTAGAGCTGAAATGTAGCAAAAACCTAATGTGTCAGTGGAGTCTCTGAAATAAGAGAGAGAAAAATAATGTTTAATAAACTCCAGCTGTCTCCAAAGGTAGCAGCTGTCTTGCCTTTTGAGCATTCAGAGAGGATGCCCACTGAGATAGGATACATGCACCCAAGCCTTAGTAGCACTTGGAATTGAACTGCTGGGTCCCTTTGCTGCACTGCTGGGGTCCAAGCTGGGGTCCCAGGCATGAGGCATGTTCAGACCTGTATTGAAGTCCCTCTGCTTGCTAGCTGAGAGTGCCAGACAGTGCAGGCAGCCAGATGCTCCTCAGACTCCAGAAGATGCATGCTGTGAGGTCATGGTACCAGCTAGGAAGTTTGCAGCAAGTTTGGGAGTCTCTAACAGCAGGACATCAACTTGTACATACATGGTCAAGGAGAGGAAAGTCCGGGCAGAAAGAAACTCCAATAAATGTTGTCAATCAGAGAGCAGAAGGAAAGTTATTCCTCCTTTTTATTGGGGGATGCTGCACAGAGAAGTAGGGTACTCCTGTCCGGAATGATCAGAGAGTCTATGGCACAGTCAGGGCATGAACTCTACCCCTCAGAGTACCTTGCCCCTGGGAAACCTTGTTCCACGTTGGAGCTCTCTTGCATTGCACATGCACCCTGCATGCCTTCCCACACAGGGGTTTTTTTGTGGCAGCCTGAACAAAAGACTCCACCTCCAGGGAGAGGAAGCAGCAGCTCTCTGTTAACATGGCCTGGGTCCTGCTCTCACACCTGTCTCTAGAAGACCAGAAACAAGGCAGGAGAAACACTGGCCAGTTGTCACAAAGACCATGCTTACACTGCTCTCCTGGGGGCCTCTCCCTGCTCTTCCCTTCTGACCTGGCTAGGATGAGGATCTGTCTTCAGGCAAGGAGCTTTCTCAAAGCTGCCAGCCCAGGAGCTTCAGGTGTGCAGGATTTTCCATGGGAGGTGTGGTGTCACCTGCAAAAGATGTGTTGTAGTGCAGGAACCAGCAATGGGAGGACACTAATTTTAACTAACCTGGATGAGGCATACTGGCTTTTAGGAAACCTAAGTTACTGAAGTTCCAGTCCTTCACAGGAGAGACAGCATGCCAAAAAACTGACTTTGGATTCAGGCAAGTTTGGGTGAGGTGAGAGGGTCAAGGTGTTCCCCTGTGGATGCTCTCCAAGAGGCTGTTCCTATTGCCCTGTGTGATCCCTCCATACCTTTTCTAACCAAGGAAGATGCAGTCCTGAGTTTTGGCAAATAATATTTCAAACACACTAACAGGGCTTCCTCCTGCAAACTCTAACACAGGTGCTGGGAAGACTGGCAAACCAGATGGATGTTTCCAGTCATTTAACATAACTCTGTGCCAAGGGCATTTGTAGGTCTAGGACAACCATTCCTGATCACCTCATGTGCTGATCCAAAGCTTGGCTGCTCCAGGTTGGCTTACTGCGTATCACCGAGTATCACTGATCAGGGACTTCATGTGGTCTGGGCCACTCCTCCTCCAGAGGGAGATATCCACTATGGGGGGGTCAGCATTTCCCGACCAGAGGTGTTCATGATTCACTCTGCCCCATGGATGTCAGCCAGCTTGAGGAGGCAAGTATCAAATCTACCCAAATACCCCCATCCACATCAGACGCACCTGTCCTTACAAACACCCCTCATCACAGGTCTTCTGAAGCTGCAGCCATGCCTGTGGGGCCAGAATCAGACCTGCCCTGCTCCCTGTCAGCTACAGGATGTGGAGGCATCATTGCCTGGAGCCCAAGCTGTCAGGAAGGAGACCTTGGCGGGGATCACTAGATGAATACAAAGAGGAATTTGGATTTCAAAAGAAGAGAATACAAAGCTCTGGAGACTGAGCCTCCTACCAAGTGTGAGGGAGCTGCTTCCCAGCAGGTTTGCTTTAACTGGGAAGCATGTTGGGAAGCCCAGTGGGGAGGATTAGAAAGAACACGCACACCTGATGGCAATGCTCTGAGCCCTGCAAGGGGTGCCAAGGCTTTGCGTAATCCTCTGATCCAGTTGTGATCCCGTGGCAGAGTATCTGGTTACCAGTGGTTTATAGGTGCAGTAACAACATACGATGTGTATTCTGGAAGAGTCGTGTGTCAGTCTAATTAACGACTTTGTGGTTTGTGAGCACTTAACTAAAGCAGATGGGCACTGTGTCTGTTCCTCTGCCAGGCAGAAGGAGTCCAAGGTATTTCAAAGTGAGCAGGTGCTATAAATTATAATTACCAGGCTTGCAGAGGTAGAGAAAGCAAAGAGAAAAGAAACTTGATGGATTAAGAGATCAAGATAAACTCTTGATTTTTCTTTTTCAAGTACTTATGGAAAGTGAGGAGAATGGCTGGCTCTCTCTGGTGTTTCTCGCAGATCAGCACTTTGGGAAAGTGCTTAGCGTGTGTCTGGCTCCTCTGGGTGGGTGTTGCCTACAGCAGTTTGGAGGGGGAAGGACAGATTAGTGCCAGCCAGAAGAGTATCAGAGTTTTTCCAGTATGGGTGGATATATGGTGTCCTCAGGACAGTCATCACAGCTTCTTCCACCTGGTTTTGAGGCCAGGGGCTCCAGGAGGATAAGATTTCTAAGTGGCCCAGTGCAGCTTTCCCAAAGTTACCACTGTAGTTCAGGTCCACAGTACCAACCTGTGCTTTCAGCATGGTGATCTGATTTCTAGCCTATGGCCATGAATCCAAGAGCTCTGCATTTCCTTGGGGTTCCCTCCTCCATACTGGGGAGGAACTGCACTAATAGCTAATCGCTGGGATTTTGGGAGACTTTGGGCATCCCTAGGACAGTAGCAGGTTTTCTGAATCAGTAAGACACAGCAGCATAGGCACAAAGCTTCTGGAGTCACATTTCTCCCTGCTGGATAAAGGCATCCATTCATTTATCTCCTGCCCCACGGTAGCTCATTTCTCCTCCCACAGAGACTTGTGGCTGCATGTCACTTCATGTGGACCCCAGACCCCAAGCGTGTGGACATAGGTGGCACAGAGATGCTGACACACATAAAGTCATCTAACCCCCGGTGGGCCATCAGCAGCATGGAAGGCTCCAGCTGAGCTCATCTCCATGTGTCTGAGCAGCACACTTTAGTCAAGAAAGAGAACTAGATGCACTGGGGGAGAAACTCATCTCCTGGGAAGCAGGCACCTGCCTTCGTAGATGGATCACTCAGAGCAGTGCCTGGTCCTCTCCATTCACAGCTGGAGAGGGACACACAGTTCAAAAGGAGACATCTGTGTACAGTTGAGATGACTTCTAGCTGTGATACCGACCTGTGCATCAAACTTGATGTCCTCAGTAAGTCCTTGGTACCTGAAGTATGGCATGTGGATCAGGGAGTTAACCACAGCTCTAGCCCATCCCCTGGCCTGCATGTGCAGGGGGTTGTCCAGAAACACCTAAACATCTGGTAACCCTGTTCCAGAGGAAAGAGAGCGTGTAAATCATAGTCCATCAATACTAAAATTTGGGATAAGAGGGAACTAAAAGTCTGGTGTCTTGGCTAAAGGTCTGCAAAGTCCATTCAGCCCAATAAAGTAATTTTCAGATATTTCTGCATCGTCCAAGTGATCAGTGACAGTCAAGGCCTTGGACTAGCCTTGACCATAGGATTTCCCCACAGCTGTTGCTGCCCCAGCAGCCTCCAGCACACTAAGCCCATACCTCACTTCATCCTTGCATTTGCAGGCACAGAAACCCATTGTGGCACATGAGACTTGGAGAATGGTTCCCAGCCACTTTTCAACAAATCTCCCCGTTGCACTCACCTCCTCCTCTGCCATCAGTCTCTCCTATCTCTCAGTCATGCCCCACACCCTGCTCTGCGATATTCCCTTTCCCCAATAGCAGCTGCAGCACTTCCCTTCGTGAGGAGTGAAGCCTCAAGATTCTGCACTGTGAGGTCAGGGTCTTCTTGCCTCCTTTCCACAATGCACTTTAAGTCTTCTCTTGTCTCTCTGGCAAGATGCACCATAATGCTAGCAAATACTGGCTTCAGTCCTTGTGGTCAGTTTGTTAGCCCTGTATCCCAAAAGGATTGACTCTTTTGCTGTTGGGCTTGATGGTGTGTTTGCTAAAGCAAAGGGGCCCAGGAGAAAAACCTGTGGCCTTGTTTCCATCTGTCTTCTGTCTCTTGGCAACTCCTCCTGCATGCAGCATGTCAGGGAAGCAACTGCAGATAAGCAAAAGACCTTCCCTCCATGTCAGCATGTGTTAGTCACCTAGAGCAAACTGTTTCCTGCTACCTGGTGACTAAGGCACCCAGTACACAGTTAGCCATTACCACTGCAACAATACACAGGTGGTGGGCAACAGCCCAATAGGTCCCATTCCCTGGGATCCTGTCCTTGCTCTCATTTTAGTTCTTCTTTCTCCCTCACAGTCTTTGTTCACTGCATCCCTCTGAAATATTTGCAGGATTCACTTGGCACTCTGCCACAATTCTGTTGTTCCCACAGTCTCCCTAAGGAGGACTGCAGTCCCATCAGCACTGGTTCTGCTAATGTCACCTTCCCATTTCAGATGCTTATATGACAGCAGTGTCTGTCCTCTTTACCTCTGTCCTGCAGAAGGATTCAATGCCTTCATGATCTGACAGGATGCAACCTGGAGGACAAACAGTGTCATATACACTGTTCTTAAAAATATTGCAAGCATTTTCATGTTTTCTACAAATATCATTTCCCATTATGTTCTGATTTCACTCCAGCTTTATTGACTCATAATCTTTTAGTGCTAAATCAGCCTGACATATACACTCCTTGCATACAGGTTAATTTTACCTCCAACTAAAATAATCCAGTTCCTCCAACCCATTGGTTTGCCACTTCTCTGACATCTTTAGCAGGAACCTTTTAGAATCTTATGGAAATGCAATAAAGACTACTTCATCCCCTGTCCCTCAAGGCAGGTAATTATTTTTATACATATGGCCGGAGATTAAAATGCGAAGAATGACTTATAGCAATCTGAGAACATGTGGACTTTGATGTAGACAAAGGAGGAAAGCTCTTCCCACCTGATCAGATTCTCACAAGCATTTAAATTCTTATGACAGAAGGAAGAAAAAAATTACTTTGGAATCAGCATGGCCTGAAGAGCTCAGTCAATTCATTCCTCATTTCACTTCTTTGATCTATTTGAGATTTGACAGTTTGCTGTTAACAGCAATATTCTTCTCTATAAATCACATGTGATGCAGTAAGGTTTAAGAAAGGTGTTGTTTCCATTGGGTGTTAGAGGATAAAAGCTATGGGAGAAACAGAAATCTATAAAGTCAACATAACATAGCAGTGACTTACAATCTGTTGGCATAGAAGTTGTCTTGTGACAAGACCACCTCAGTCCTGTAACATGACTTATTGGCTACAGGGTCTTTCTGGAGCACAATGAAAAAAGAGGTCAGGTAAGAGCAGTGAGGTAGTTCTTAATGGTGAATCTGAAGATGGACTGAAACAAAGGAACCACAAGTACTTTTGATACTTGGTGGTTGCTGCTACTGAGAGCACAGGACCTTGAATTTCACCTGTTATAGACCACTTTGCAGCAGAAAGCATGCCTGTGACAGGAAAAATAGCCCAGAAAAAGTGTCACAGTGCAGGCAGCATGCTAAAGAAGTTCATTCCACTCTAGAGGACACTTGCTGCTCAAAACCTTCCTGCCCCATCTCTGAAATCCCCTCTTTTCCCTGAGACACCTCTTCTTAGCAGACAGCTCTGAAGAGGAGCATAGCTAAGACAGTGGAGTTTTGTCCCCATTCTTGTTTTCAGAAGTCTGGTCTCCATTTTGGCATTGCAAGTGTTTAATGGTATTTCTACAAAGAAGAAATCTAGGAGGGGCAAAGAGCAGATATCTACCACATCCAAGTGAACACTACAGTCAGGCGTGCCACACATCTGGATGTACTGCAGGTAACTTTCATGCAGTGATGTAGCCATGGTGTGGTGACTCCTTGCTGAATTTTGACTGCTGTTAGTATTCCTCACTGGCGGTAGGGAAGCAGGAGCCTCTCTGGCTCCACATGCCATGATCCTTCCTCCCAGGTGTAGTGTGCACAATCTGAGATTCACCTGAAAATGGCAAGGTGGCCCCTGTAGCTTGTGTAGTTGAGCCAGCGCACAGGCAGTGAGGAAATGTTACAGTTGTGTTTTCTTTCTTTGGATTCAGGTGGGCTGATGTCCCTGGAAGAGACTGAGGCTCTCCTCCTCTACGGCCACATCTCATAATTTGGTTCAGGGATGATAAGCCAAATTAAGAGGAGTTACTGCTTTTTGGCATAGAGTTTGAGCAGACAAGATTTTTCTGATTCTGTGTACCACAGGCTGTCATCCAACCTGCCGCTCGCTAGCTCTTTTCTCCACTTCACCCAATCTGAGCTGTCACTGAAGACTTGTGCTTGTGACCAGGATCAGCAGCAATAGCTTGGCAATATCAGACCAGGTTTGAGGAGAAAAAGGTGCATTAAAATACAAATCCAGTTCAACATTCAGATTTTGGAGTTGTTCCTCTGCTTACACTGGCCTGATCCAAATCCCTGGTCTGGGTTCAAGAGTATCCCAGACTAGGAAACGAAGTGTGTCACTGGACCTTATTTCTTATTCCAGCAGCTTTCTCTGCCATGCAGCTTGTCTCCCCATATTGTTTATGGAATGTTCCCCAGTACCTTTGAAGAGCACTAGCATTTTTACTGCAATGATGAACAATAATACATTTTCAAAAGCCATTGGCAAATCCACTTGGCAGAAAATGCATCACCCTCTTTTATAGGGGCAAAAACTGTGGCTTGGTCACTGTGCCCTTGGTAGGACCCAACAAGCAGCTTCACTGCCTTCCCTTTGCAGCCCTCAAAGAACAGCAGCGGGATCAGCCACACTGGCATTTGGCATTACAATAGAGTAGCCTGGGCCAGGTATGTAGTTGGGAAGTCGAGTGGCTGGGACCAGGAGGCTGGTGTCTTCATGCCTCTGCTAAGACTGGACTACTAGATCCTTCCCTCATGGTGGGAGATCCTAAGATACCACCAGGAAGGAAGTCAAATTCTTCTGAGTCATCCTCCATGGCCTCGCTACACAACCTTCCTTCCCTTCAGGTAAGCTTCTGATGTGCCCACATCTCCCTCAGGCAGACCAGGTGGATTGGTCTCCTCTGACTGTAGCCATCTAGATATTACTCATCTCAGCTAGTCAGCAGTGGAAAATGATCAGCATCTCCAGAGGGTGAATCATCCCTGTTATCTCAGAGCCCTGTCTAGGGGGGGATGAATCACTCTTTGGAGGACTCTTGTTTTCTCTTCTGGCTATGGAAAGACCCTATAATTGGTTTCAAGTTCTGTGTGAATAAGGCTGGGTGAGATGTGTTTTTACTAACCCTGGAGAGCAAAAAAATGCCCCTCTCCCCACCCCCTACTTTTAGCTGACAAAACCAGATCACCAAGCTAACACACATCATCAGAGCATGGGTACCAAAGCAGAGCTGAGCATCTCTCCTTCCCCATGGCCCCGTGCACATGACCCAGCACACACTTGAGTAGCCCTCAGAGAAACCTATCAGAGGAGATTGTCTTGCCCAAAATGCAAGTGCAAGGAGCAGCTTACCCATTAACCAGAGAGGAATTTTTCTGCACTCCAGAGCTGGAGGGATTTGAATTTGTAACCACTGTTCTGGAGGCAAGTCAGAAATGAGAAAGGCTTCTGACATGAGTACTGGGTACATCACAGAAGTGGTTTTTTCCTGTCAGTAGGAGGAACTTAGCTGGTCAGATTAGAGCTTTCTCTGCTTAAGAGTAAAAGAGCATGAAATGCAATGTGGTTATCCCACTACAAAGACCTCAAAAGCTTTTTTGAGAGGAAGATTTAGAGACAACACACAAGCTGTTGACTGTATCATCCTCAAGGAACAGTTCTCTTTAGCAGTGCCCCAATAAATCCCTGCCTCCATTTATCCTTCATCCATTACTCCCTGGCTTTGAGCAATGAGACATTGTGAAGTTTATGTAAAGGAAATGTCCATATGGCTCATGCTTGTGAATGTCCATACTGTGAAGGATTCCCGGATTCATGCCCCAGGAAGATGAGAGTGTTGTGTTGTTTATCAGACTAACAACTAAAAGTTTAGTGAACTTCAGTCACTGTAACATTTTATTGTGTGGCAAAACTGGCAAATAATACAGAAAAATAGGTGTGTGCATAAATTGCTATCTCCTCCCAAGAATGGTGTCAGCAGATATAAACACTCTACCCCTGACTGCATCAGATGCCTTACCTGTGTACACAGTGTGTAAAAAGCAGCAGTTTCATTTTTTAACAGCTTTTGAAATTCTTTCCTGGAATGTGTAGAGAGTAGGCTCTTCAGCTCCCTGTGATCTTGAGTTGGGCCATCATGTTCATGATAATCACCCTAGTCAATTCCCCTCTTGAGACTTCACTTTCTAATTTTCCCATTCATTGAGCTTGTGGCTGGCAACACTTGGAAGGGGGTGATGATGAGTGACACCCTTGCCATGCCCCAGGACCTCCAGGATCACTGGTTGTGCTTCCAAGTGAAGAGATCACAGCACAGGTTGGGTGGCTTGAACTGTATTTTTCTAGCAGCTTGGCAGAGGTTATATCTACATAGCTATGCCCATCAGGTACTGTAGTCACCTCCAAACTTTTCTGTATTGACTGCTAGCAATCCAGCATGGCAACTAGGAGCTCCATTTGGATAAACATTCAAGAGGTCATTCACCAAGCTGAAACTGGTGGTCACTTGTCTATCTATATTTTTCCTACTTTTCTCTGCCCACACTGCAATGACTGCAGTACTCACGTTTCAATAAGCAAATGTCCCTCAGAAGATGCTCTGAAAAACACAGAAATTTAATTTCACCTTCATATGCACTGTCAGTTCCCATCTCAGGCTGTAATAGCTTTCAGGAAGAGGCACATGCTATCTTGACTGCCCTGCCAGTGCCTAGAACGTTGTAGACACTAAAGAAATAATAATCACAGCTCACATCCACAATCCACACACACGCACTCTTGCATATGAGTCATACGGTAAGTTTCAATGTGTTTCCCATTGACCTTTATTATGGGGACTCATGAACCTTAACTCACTCGCTTATACACATAAGTATCCAGGGCATGCTGCATTTCCCTAGTGACGACTCAATAGAGAAGATGGACAATGGGTCCCAGATGTTACATACAGTAGAAACAACCACATACCAGGGAAGATGCGTCCCAGATGTTACATACAGTAGATGTGTCAGTGCAAGAGGAAGATGGGTCCCAGATGTTACATGCATTGAATGTGTGAGCACTCCAGGTAAACTGGAGGTAGGAAGGCAAGCAAGAAATGAACAACGTGTTTAAACTGGCACCCATCTATGCAGCATTTAGTCCTCTATGCAAGACATATTAGTCTGCTCTCATCTTTAACTCTCTGCCTCTTTCACAACCCTGTGGACTTCAAGAAGTTCCTCCCATAGCAAGGTAGATGGGAGCACGGTCAATCTAGTGAGCCTCAAGGATGAAAAGTACAGAACTGTCTCACCTTATGAGGTAAGGCATAGGAATCACTAGCTGTGTCAGTAGGATAAACACCAAGTTAATTCTTAGCCAAGTGATGTGATGCACATAAACAAAATTTTAGGAGCAGCAGGAGCCAGCCCTGTACATGACAGGTCCTATAAGACATGGTATCTTTGGCAGTAGGAGCTCAGTGTCATGATCTGTGAGGTCCCTGCTAGCCCAGGCTGTAGATGGTCCAAGCAATCTGTCTCCTAACAGCCATCTGCAGTGCTAACCACTCTTGAAGGGAAGCAGCCCCCTTCACAGCCCCTTGCAGTGCAGGGCAAAGCTACTGTTCCCTTTGTACAGAGGAAGGAGGAGGCAAAGAAAAGCCAAGCAGCTTGCCCAGGGTCACACTGAGCCCATGGCAGAGCAGGGGCTCTGGACAGCTAGCTCCAAATCCCAGCCAAGCAGACTATGCCCTGTTTTCATGACTCAGTGTTACACCTTAAAAGCAGCTCCAGCTGCCAGAAAGAGCAAAAGAGCTTTCCAGTACCCTGCAGCTCTGGTGTGGCTCAAAAACTACTGTGTCTAGCCCATGGAGGATCCCCTCAGCCAGAGAGGGGCCAGGGGACAGTCCCATAGACCCCTGTGTTGGCTCTCGAGGGCTGCCATGCTGTTTAAAACAGCCTGGTAACTTGTGGAGGGGCCAAGCCCAGAGGGCCTGAGGCCCTGGTGAGATGGAGAGCTGTTGTGCACTCCTCTCCAGGACAACATCTGGCCAGCTGTGGGTCACACATGTTCAATGAGAGGTGACACACCACATGCATGACCATCAAGGCCCAAGGCTCTCAGCAAAGGCCAGTGCTTCTCCCCAGTATAGTCTATGAGCTATAAGGATGAGGGTTATGTAATTTCTGAAACAAAGGTGGCTGCATTGTAAGGTCAAGGGGGATCCTGTGGGTGCTCACCCAACACAAGGAGGCACTCAAACACACCAGGGTACAGTCCAGCACCTCAACAGGAGGAAGCCCCCATCCAAGTGTCCATCAAAACAAAATAGCAATGATTGCCTGAGTCAACCACCACAGACTGGACATCTGGAGCCCTATCTCCATGTCAGCTCATGAGTGGAGAGTGGATGGAGCAAGGCAGACATGAACCCAGCTGTGACACCCCTGCAGGTCCCCACTGCCAGACAGGGAAGTTGTGATGCATCTGGTCTGGCCCCAATGCATTCAAGGTGTGAGCTGGCTCTTATGTCCCAGTACATGCTTGGCCCTGGGGATCTCTCAGGGTGTCATGAACTGTTCAGACCCTCTCTCCCCAAAGAGCAGTGTGTCCTGTTCCTTTTGTCCCCAAGAGCTGCTCTCCATTCTCTTTTCCAGCTAGCTTGTGTGCTTGAGAAACACTGTGTTTCCCAGCAAATATGCAGGACCCACCCTGTTTGGTGGGCCTCTGAGCCACTCTGTTTAGCCTCTGGCTGCTTTCTATACTTTCTCCATTTTCCTGTGCCTGGCACCATGGGCAAGGGGGGCAATGCCAGGCACCCAGGGAGAGGGTTGGTTGGAGAGTTGGTGCAGCGGTGGAGTGCAGATGCCCAACTGCCAGCAGTTTCTATAGCTGCACAGAGATTTTGGCAATCCTTCTTGCACGGTTCTGACCTGAGGGGTTTTGGAGGTGTCTGCAACTGGGGATAACAAAGCCCTCTTGTCTGTACCAAAGGCACTTTGTGTGGAGTCTATGTATTGCTCTGATTTCATTTCCTGAGCATCCCTCATGGAGGGCATCCCAGAGGTACATGTCCCATTAAGTCACGAGTGAAGACTCATTGCAGTCCAAATAGAGCCCTGCAAATTTTTCCACTAGGTCCTGTTTCACAGCCAACTGGGAACATGTTTGCATCTTGAACCTTCATTCACTGCCTGGGATGGTTTTCACAAGAGTTTTTAGCCTGGAAATGGAGCTAGGGAACTCCTGCAAGTCTTGCTTGAGGGCTATGAGCTCTTCTGTGGCAGGGCAGAGAGCCCAGGTGTTGGAGCAGGCCTACAAGGCAATGTTTTACATATTCAATAATGTGTTATTCATAGAATCATAGAATCATAAAATAGTTTGGGTTGGAATGGACCTTTAAAGGTCATCTAGTCCAACTCCCCTGCAATGAGCAGGGACATCTTCAGCTAGATCAGGTTGCTCAGAGCCCTGTCCAACCTGACCTTGAATGTTTCCAGGGATGGGGCATCTGCCACTGCTCTGGGCAACCTGTTCCAGTGTTTCACCACCCTCGTAAAAAAATTTCTTCCTTCTATCTGGTCTGAATCTACCCTCTTTTAGTTTAAAACCATTACCCCTTGTCCTATTGCTACAGACCCTACTAAAACTTCTGTCCCCATCTTTCTTATAAGCTCCCTTTAAGTACTGAAAGGCTGCAGTAAGGTGTCCCCAGAGCCTTCTGTTCTCCAGGCTGAACAACCCCAACTCTCTCAGCCTTTCCTCACAGGAGAGGTGTTCCAGCCCTCTGATCGTTTTTTGTGGCCTCCTTTAGACCCACTCCAACAGGTCCGTTCTCCCACTGTAACTGCAGTGTGTTATTACCACAAGGACAGGATAGGCAGAGCAGAAATTGAACCCAGTTTCCCACCTTCCAGGTTAGCACTGCAGTCACTGGCTGCCTCTCTCCTATTTGATATCAGTTGATGGAAGAAGCCCTTGCTTCTCCCCTGGCTTATTTGGGCAGGCTCAGGGACTCAGAACGTCCTGCCTCTGTGTGTCGGGGCCCCATCAGGTGCTGTGCCTGGCAGAAAGAGCAGCACACACGGAGCTGGCTTGCAGGGGAGTGTGGCAGAGTGGAACAGAGTTCCTTCAAGTAGGGTGTTTTGCAGGGCTCCAGAGCCGTCCTCCCTTGCTGCTCTCTCAGCTCCTTGCACGGTGAGTTTCCCGGGAGCTCACAAGCCAGGTACTGACTCTGTGTCTGGGAGTTTTGCCTGAGAAAGGAGCTGAGGTGTTGGCCACAGTCATTAGTAAGTTATCAGAGAAGTTTAGCTGCAGTGACATCATCTCCTTCTTATGTTACTACAAGGAACTTAGATCCTATTATGGGATAGGAGGTAACTCAATCGAGCCTTTCAAGATAAACTCAGACAGGAAGAGAGACATGATTGCCTGAAGGCACCAATTAGACATTTCTGGTGAGATCAGCTCTGTTCAGCCGACACACATGCACGCTGGGGCCAGGGAAGACAGCAAGCACCTCACTCCCCCAGAAAGGGGTGGTCTCAGAGGGGGGTGGGCAACCAGCTCTTCCTCCCACTGCTGCCAGGTCAGTCCTCACTCCTTTGAGGGTCACAGGTCTCTCTCCAGACCATCCTTTCTTTATGCCTATATTCTGCTGTTGACAGATAAGATGCAGAGGAGCTCCCCAGTTTGGAGAGAGAACAGCCCAGCCCAGTACCACCCCATGCTGCATATGATCTTTCTTGGCAAGTTTTCTCCAACTTTACCAAGGGAAATAATAGCCCAATATATTGCAAAAAATACTGGGAGGCTGGATTTGAGTTTGAGGTCCCACTGTCCTGTTGTGACTGGGCTGTGGGCAGTTGAGGAACATCACAGAGTCTATACTGCAGACTGGTTACTGCACATAGTTTGTCTAAGGCATCCAGACAGCCAGCTATTATTGGCTCTACTGTGTGCGAGGAAGGAAGAACAGCAGCAAAAGTCAGGATATTTCCTGACAGCATGGCATTGTGCATTTTTATTGGTTTCCAGGCTGCAGCTCCTCCTGTAAATGCTCCACAGCCAGAAGGAACTGGAAAGATATGGGAAAAGTTGCTTCTGCCAGCCGTAGCCTCAGATTTGCACCACATCTGTTAGGAAACAGAGAGACTGTTTCTGGTTATCCACTTCTGCACACTTCTGCCAGTCATGTTACAGACAGCAGGATGCATGTGCTTACAGATGTCTAGGAAATGCACTTGTACATCCCTTGAAATGTTCTGGAAGCAGTTTTTGGAACAAGATAGTTCTTAGAAACTGCTGGGTCTGTAGCATGGGAAACCAAAGATCTCAGATTATAGCTCAACCTGTCAGAATTAATACAAAACCTATGACATGCTCGCTGCACTGGCACCTGCACATAGCCACCACCACCTGGACTTGCTGAATGGCTGCACTGATTGCACTGGGTTATCTTCTGCACACTGGGAAAGAGGAATCTCCCACTCTTGACCTTTTCTCATTAGAAAAGGACTTCCCTACCTGCTTGGTTCCTTCTAAGAATGTTTTTGATCCTAGCATCATCTCTGGACTGTTCCTGGCAAGAAGGCAGGCAATTCCTCCTCAAGCCTTTATCAAATATAGACAATGCTCAAAGCAATGAAGTGGTTCTTCAAAGGCATGCTGGGCTCTTAACCCTGCACCCACACGAAGCCTACCTCACACTGCCCTGCCCAAGGAAAGACTTCCCCTTCCCACCCCACACAGGTTCCTTTGGCTCCCCAGAGCTGCTACTGGCTACAAAAGCAGCAAAGGCACCAGCTGGTGGGGCTCAGACATAGTTGCATTTGGTGCTGACCTGCTCCTCTCACCATGGCTCAACACAGATGTGAACATCTGCTCAGATAACAAAGATGACATAGGCAATGCCTCAGACCAAAAGCCAAGGGACTTTTGATGTACTTCCCAGGCAGGTCCCTCTCTCCCCATCCCTGTAGTCCCCAAAACAGAAAATGGAGTAAAATCTGAGGTGATTCCAGGCACTTTTAGGACTTTTGACTAAGTGTCATGTTGAGGTCATATAAATGCCCCATAACTATCAGCAGTAGATGCAGATCTACAGCCAGAAGCTGAGACTTTCAGGCAGCTGGTGATTTTCTTATGCTGTTGTTCTTGAATGTCCCACTTAAAATCAGCTCCTTTTGCCTGCAACAGACAGGACAATGCTTTGCAGTGCCTTGCTTGAGCCTGTGAAGTCACTTGGAAATCTTGTCCGTGCAGAGATCTGGCGACCACTGTGTGTCATCCGCTCTCCAGACCTAGAGCACTCCTTGACAGCAGGCATGAGATGAAGTCCCACTTCTAAGCCGTGCAGCAGCTCCATGAAAAAAGGCATCTTCCTCTGTAAGCAACAAATGGGTTAATGCTTGCAAGGAAAACCAACTGAGTGATTTGGTGAAATAAAGATTAAAACATCTCCATGGAAGGTGAGGAGCCAGCCCCAGCCTGCGCTGTCCCATTTACCCACTAATAGGCCCAATTATCTTACATATAAATCATAACACAAAACACTTACAGAGCCAGAGTCACACACTGAAGAAAGGAGAGAACTGTTGGGTTGGTTTTTGTTTAGTATAATTGATATAATTACTAACAACTCTGTGCCAAGAACTTCAGCTTTTCTCCTTCCAGAAGAGAGCAGAGAGCTGTCTGAAAGCCATAGCAATTAGTAATCCCCACATGCACAGCTTTTATTAGAAAGAATGCACCTCTATTCCAGAAAGAGCCAGCAGCTCCCTGAGGAGCAATTAAACAACCCGAAGATCTTTTGGTACCAGGAACACAGCCATCACTTAGTCCATGTTCCCTGTTCCCTTGTCAATGCTGCAAAGGCACATAAGGAATCCTGCCCATCATGCTGTGTGTGAAATGCCTTCACCTGGATACTTCCTTGTTCCTAATTTTAACTTCACTAGCTCCAAGTAGGTGCATCTTGCTGTGCTGTGGTCCAAGCAGGCTGCTGTTTCTGCAGTTGCTCAGCCCCTTATCCAGCTCATTGCAACCAGCACAAAGTCTCCCTTTCACTCCACTGATGAATCTGGCTGGGGTCTGATTTTCATACTCTGGAGCAGATTAAGGCATCTGTTAACGTGGCTGGAGCTCACCAACACTCCCCAAGCATGCTGCTCTCCAGACAGTGTCTCATGGACAGTGGCCACACTCATCACAACACACCACGTTGCCACCAGGCAGCCCCTGCAGAGGTGAGGAAACAGAAGACTTGGGGTTCATTTGAGTCTTGCAGAGGTGACCTCTCATTGACAGCAGGGTATGGAGACATGGAGCAGAGCCTGGCTTGGAGCTGCAGCATGTCCAAAGCTAATGGCCATCCAGGAGTGTTAACAAACTCCTTAGATTAATCTCATTATTGCCCCTGTACTAACCGTAGGGATCCACAAAGACAAGAAGTTGTCCGAGTACCTCAAAAAATACACTAAGGACCCATGCTACCTCACTGGCACTTCTCTCACACCTATGGACCATGGATGTAAAAAAGTGCCTTTCCTGAGCATATGTTAAATAGCCATGGAGCAAATCCATCAACATTAATGGTTTTGCCAACACCTGGGGCACCATCACACTGAAGCCAAACTCCCCTGTGGTTCACGTCTGTGGCTTCACCCAGGAGTTCATGACCAAAGTGGGACATAAAGCTAGACCACCTCACTCACTTGCCAGGAACCATGTCTGTCTGGACAGCTCAGTCTAGTGTACCAGCCCTTGGCTCTATTTTAGTGTCTCCATTTCTGAAAGCTTAATTTGGTTTTGAAAAATGATAACTATTCTCAGTGGATATTTTCATTGTCTGTTCTTTAATTAATTAAACTTGAAACAGAGCATTCACTTTAAAACAATTTTCAGTAAACATATAGGGATTTGGATGAAAGAATGTCTCTGAGAAAAGTAAACAGTACTTCTCTTTTTTTTAAAAAAAAAACACAATTATGATGCCAAAAACTAACAGAATTCTTATGCTGAAGAAGGAACAGAAAAATTAAGCAAAGATCAACATTTCCCACACAAGTTTAAATTTTGGTCAGAAAGTTCTTGTTTGTCCCAAAACATTTTGATGAAAATTTTCAAATAGAGTCTTTAATTGTACCCTGAGCTGCTGCAGGGTTTGCTTTTCTGCTCTCTATTCTTTGGATTCGTCTTCTCAGGAAGATGAATGATGCTATGCTCTGATTTATTTGTAGTCTTGGTGACAGGAGGTAAAATGAGGCAGAACTTGCAACATGTCTATCCTCTTCAAGAGGAAAATATACACTGTCTTGTGCCAGCTCTCTGAGCAAAGATGCAAATCCTATGGCAACTGAGCTGAGCTTTGGGTGTGATGTGCTTTTGTCATCAATCAATAAACAGAGCTAGCTGAAAAACTCTCAGCTGAACAGCCTTGCATCAGAAAATGCCACTTTGCAGCAATGCAAATGTATTGCAATTTAGAAAAATACATTGATGTGGCAAAATGGTAGTAATGAAATAGCTATTTAATCCACCTTGGGGTATCATTTGAGCTTACGTTTTGTCAAGACTTGTACACTGCATTTAAAGGACAGTTGTCTGAGAGAGATCTCAGGAAGGTTTGGCTGCACTTCTCGACCAGGTACAAATCTCTAGCTTTGTCCATCCAGTTTAGATCAGCCAGTGCAGGAAACACTTCTCTCTGTGGCATAGGAAAAGAACTGTTTCCCAGGATTATCTGAGAATTTCACCCAGGAAATACCACCCCTACCCCACTGCACCACAGCTTCCACCTGGCGTTTTCCCTGCTCTGTGCACATGATGGGGCATCGGGTCTCCTCCTGCAGACTAGAAGTTTATTGCTGGGTGCTAGGAAGTGTTTTGTGAACTAGGAAATGTTGTCTGTGCTCTTTGGACAAGGGTCTGGTGCTGAGTGGGGAACAGTGTCTGGGGGTTTGCTCTGGTATCCAACTTTCATCAAAAATATTACCTTATGCAGTCAAAACTACTAGTATCTATACCACATTCCTTTATGGAGGATTGTTGATTTGAGGGCTGGGCTGTGACAGTTCTGTTAACTTCCTTGTCTCATGCTTTGATAAGAGACAAAGTGCTTTCTCTTTGCAATTCAAATTCAGAGATCTTTCATTTAGATAGCTTGGAAAAACAAATTAAGCTCTGTTGGCCGTGGATGGAAATCAGAATTTGCTTTCTCCTTGGTATAATTGGTTCCTGGTGTTTCATCCAAATTTGAAGTGTTTTCCTCTAATATTTTGATTTTTAAATCTACAGATAACATATTGTATCCTGCTCACCACTGTTGAAATAAGAGATCTTTAAGAGAGATGATTCCCAAACCTAGTTTTTTAATTTTTTTTTTTTCATAATAAGCTTAATATTTTTTGGCTTTTCATTCTATTTTGGAACAAAAACAAGTCTTAAAAATTAAAGTTTCTCACCAAATTAAATCTCAAATTCAACCACCTTAAGGTTCCCATGATGATCTAAAAAAAAAAGCATTTGGCAAATCAAGGAGGAAGAAAGGCCTGAACATGTGTGATACAGAGAGCACAGGATTAATTCCTGCGCCATGACATATGGTCTGACTAGTTTGCTAGTGCTTTTGCAGGTAGCTCTGGCTGTTCGGATCAAACGCAGGACCCCAAGCAGGGCTGCCACATATTTCACATTTCCAGACAAATCCTTTTCTTCTGGAATGGGGCTTTGGCCACACAGTTTGGCTGTTCTGCACATCCTGCAGCAGTGGGTCTAAGCAGGCTGTGGGGTAACCCAAATAGGGCTGTGCCTCTGCAGATCCGCTCAGGCAGATCCACAGCAAGCCCAGCCCCAGGGGATGCAGCTTTGAAGCTCATTTTTAAGGGGGGTGCCTGCAAGCCACAGCTGGCCATCTGGTGGGTCCATGTGAAAGGACTTTGCCCAATCACTTTGTTTAAGAAGCTGACATCAGTTGGCAGCACTAAATGGCCATCAAGAAGGGATCATCCTTGGCCGCAGTCAAACATCTCCAAGCACAGGCAGGAGGAGCCTTGCACCAAGACCTCCTTATGCTAATCACTATTTACAGCCTAATCCAATCTCCCTGGCCATCAATCCATCCCGCCTCGGCATCAAAACTCCCTTTGCATAACACTGCAGCACATAAAGCAATGCTAGATTTGTCTCTCACTTATCCCCACCCTGTTTCTTTCCCACTCAGACGCCTGGATGCAAACCTTATCTCTGTGGTGCCCGAGAAGAGCTTTGAGGGGCTGCTCTCCTTGCGTCACCTGTGGCTGGATGATAATGCTCTGACGGAGATCCCTGTCCAAGCTCTGAACCACCTGCCAGCACTGCAAGCCATGACCCTGGCTCTCAACCAGATTTGGCACATCCCCGATTATGCCTTCCAGAACCTCAGCAGCCTCGTGGTGCTGTAAGCCTTCTCAGCTTGTTATTGCCTCGCAGCCATGGCATCCTCCGGCTGGGACAAGGTGCTGACCATGTCTAGCAAATGAGGTCCGCCTCCCATGGGAAGACCTGGTGGCCACTCCCCAGGAGCAGCTTTTTGCTGCAGGGGTGGCAGGCAGAGGTTTTGTTCACAAGAGTCAAGGAATCCCCACCGTTTGATATAAAATGCTAAAATTGCGTCCTTTGATTTTTTGCATATTTTCCCCACTTTTCACTGAAGAGCCAGAAAGCTCCCTGATATCATTCAAAAAATGCCCTGCATTTAAAAAAAAAAAATTTCAATATCTGGAAACAAAAAGCAGATTTTTTTTCCTGAAGATTAAAGCAATAAAAAGCTTCTCATTTCTATTTCCCCCTCCATCCCTGTGTTAAAACTACAGGAATTTCTATCAACATGAAAAAAAAAATTGCAACAACTTTCAGTCAGGAAAAAAAGCAATATTTTTTTCTTGGAAAACATGCCAAGAAAACTTTTTGACCAATATGATTTTGAACAAAAGGTCTAACCTCAACACCTTGTCCAAGCCTGTGTGTGCTTATTTGCATGACTGTGTTATATATGCAGATCAAATATTCTTTGCAGCAATCACAACCCCAGGGTGCATGTTGTTGTCCAGTTCACATCATAAACATTTTACTGACAATGTAGAGAACAGTGCTGCTCTCAGAAGATACCTGGGTCAGGAGGGAAACATTTAGTCCATGGGCAGTGAGACACACTAAAACACTCCGCAGCCTGTAATCAGAAAGCAAAAGTCTTTGGCAGTTGCATCAGAAGGTGCATCCTTTCTATCAACAGAGGCTTGTATATTATGTAGCTTTTAAATTGAAGTTTACATGTGCAAATTAGCTAGTCATTACATTTTTGGTGTTGATTAGCAAGTTCAGGTGTGATTGCCAACTACTTTAGAGCTCCTGTATCTGCATGAAATGCTACCTTTTAGTTTGGTAATATGTATTGATACAGGGTATTAAGTAACCTCAACATGTGGTGCCTTAGTGAAAGTTTAGCAATTATTTTGCTTTCAAAATTAATGTGTTTACTGAAGCCATCTAGCACAGAAAGTGTTTGGACATAGCAGAGTCCAGAGTTTTATTAAGCACCAACTTCAGCTGTTTAGACAAAGCATAAAGGCTTATTTAGGAGAAATGCTAAAAGCAACTTGAGAAATGTCAAATAAGTAGTTTTCACCCACAATAGTGCTCATTCTGCAAGGCATCCCATGACCATCATAATGCAACCACTTCATTCAGCTTTAATAGCTAGCACGGCGGGTAAGCTGACATTTGGGGTTTTATTTCAGTCTCAAAAGCACGCTGCTTTCATTCTGGCTTATCCCATACTTTGGGTGAGAAGCAACTTCTTAATTAAACAGGCGAGCTCAAGAAATAAAAGTCATTGACCATTAGGTCACAAGGGAGAGAATAACTTCCCACCACAGACAACTGGAAGGGAACATATGTGTGATCCTGCCAGGCACTGTGGGACACGATGCTAAATTTTTGTGGGATCACAAGTGTTTGGCAGAACTGGCCCCATAAATCTCTCCCATGCTTCCATGCATACCCTCGTCAGCACACAGCCAGTGGAAAGTCACCCAGCGTCCTTCCTGCAACCCTACCAAGGATGTTTCCCTGCTTCAGACTCACCCACCAAGCTGAGAAGCAAACAATCCCAAAAGCCAGCTGAGCTAGGCAGTAAAGTTTTGGAGGAGACTTTCCCTGCCAGGATGCAGATGACACGTATGTGCATTCCTCTGCAAGTGTCTGAATTTGCACATAGAGGGAGAAGAGCTGGCTGCTACCATAAACATCAGGAAACTTCTAGCCTAAGAGGAATCAAAATGAGAACCTGGGGGAGGAGAGCCAAGGGCAAATGTGGAGGAGCACAGAAGAATCTCTCGTATACAGCCTGATTAATACTCATGGACACAGCTGACCACAGCTGAGGGCACGACCTTCCCAGGTGCAGAGATGTGCTTTTCCTCCTCCACACACCTTGGGCCTTTGGGAGAGATGAGGGTGATCATCCTGCACTGACACAAAGTACCAACATCAGAATATACAAGCCTCAGTCTGGAATAAGTTAAGGGGTTCAGTCTTTGCTAATAAATTACACCTCTGTTGAGGAATTCCCTGATCTTATTCCCATCTATTGCTGCTGCAGCAGGTTTCTAACTAGGGCTGCAGGGTGGTCAGTAAGCAGAGCCTCATGTAAATCACTCATCGTGAAATCTATGAGTCTTGGTAATTGGCACCATCCTTTCCCCAGCTTTGATAACAAGGACTTCATGTTGGCACTGTGCTGCTGATGGCAGAAGGGACATGGCTTATTTGATCAGGGTGGCTCATGGGAATAGATGTTACCTCCAAGTCAGATCTATTCAGGAATGTGTCTTAGCATCTACAAGCAGAAATAGTCCTGAATATTTTTCAGTTAATGATTTAGATGAAGCAAAGGTTTCTTTACAAAAAGCATCTTCTTTCTTGGGCATAAAGATTGTTCATTTAGAAGCGAGCATCTGAAACCCCCATGCTGCTGTGCTGACAGTCTGATAAAGTGCATGACAGCAGTTCTTATTAGTGTCCCTCATCTCTGTTGGCTGAAATCAGCAGAAAGCCAACTCTTGAACCAGGAGTTGCAGCACCTCTTTCAGCCCCTGTCCCCAGAGGGGTCCACTAGTCCTGCAGTAAAATCTCACATGGACTAATTTGGGACCATAGCCAGGAATTCCCCCAGTGCTGCAAATGTGCCCTTGCTGCCACATCTCTGCAATGGGCTACAGTTCCCCTCTTTCCTGGTGTGACCAAAGGAGCTGTGAGCACCCTCAGCAGAGATGCTAGGATGTGGTTGGGACACAGAGTCGGAGTGACCTCTCCTAAACAGGCCAAGCAGTAGAGAGGTTTGTTCTGCAGCCCTGTAATGATGGACCTGGCTAGAGAAAGTCTTTGGGTAGTTGTACTTTCATCACATGGCAGGGAATCCCTTAAGTTAGAGCAAATTAAGTCAAAACCCAGATCGTTCTCTGTTTGGGTCCACAGGGAGCCTTAGCTGCTGGAAACCCCACAGACTCCTGTGTTCAGACATTCCTGCAATGCTGAACATCCCACTGTCAAAAGGACTCAGCATATGCTGCCTCACATGCAGTGATGTTTGGGCCAGAGAGTTAACTTGGCCCCATAATGCAAAAAAAAATGGTCCATTCTTCTTATCTGGCCCTGCCCCTTGTCTACCTGCACACAAGTCCTTCGAAAACAAGGATTCTGGGAAAGTTGTTTTCATGCTGCTACCAGTTAGTTTTGCTTAATGCCCTCTAATTCTTGCACTCTATCTCTATCTCCTCTGTGCCATCTCTGTATTCGTTACTGTCTGTCATACCCTTCCCTCATTGTGGGTTTTCCAGTCCCCATCCAGTTAGCTGTTTTGCAATCAGAATTTAGTCTACATATCACACTTGTTTGTTCCTCCACACCTTTGAGATGGAGAGACCTGAACCGCCTGCTGTAGCAAAGACAAAAATTAATGCCAGTTTATACAATGGCATAATGCCGTTCTGTAGCCCATTTTCTCTTTTCTAGTCATCTCTATCACTTAAATTGCTTTTTTGACAGCTGCTAAACAAGAAGACCTCCTTCCTGTAGATATTTAAAAGCCTGTTACTGCATATGCTCATGTACTACTAGCTTCCCCCCACCTCTGCAGCATTCATGCAACCTGAATTTCAGCTGATGTTTTAGTCGAGGACAAGCCACTTACCTGCAAGTGCTTCCCTCCTAGGTCACCCAGCAAGACCTTCCAGCTGAATGTGTTGAGATCTGAAGACTGTAAATGAAGGATATTTAGTAGAATTTCTCTTTTTTACAATTTTTATCTTGTAAGGACATGATGCAGCTCTCTCTCTAACAGCATGGCTTAGTGACTAGGGGAGAAAACTAGTTTCCAAGGCTCCTCGGTTCCCTTCCCCATTTTGGTCCTTGTTCTGATGTTACTCTGGCCAAAACTTTCAAAAGGGCCCACTGATTTTCAGTGACCTCCCTGCCTGGGAGCAAACGTCAAACACCTCATCCCTGCTTTCCAGGGGAGCTGAGCGCCAGTAGTTTCAGCTGACATCTGTGGGACTTGGAGCTCCCCAGCACACCAAATGCCAGTCTGTTAGATCAGTGTCAGGATGAACCTGTGCATCTCTACCTTCACCTGTACAAGGGAGTTAGCAAGTCCCTCTCTGAGAAGTTCTTGGTAACCTCAGTGTTGGTGGGGAGTGCCAGGCATGTGCAATTCATTATTACTAAGAACAATATTGCCTGGAACATCTGGGTCCCATTCATCGGCCTTTTAATTTGCAGAAGTGCCTTGTGCCTTTTGCCTCTGAGGACTGAGCATGCTGCATTGGCAAAAGTGAGTTTCCCTCTTCGGCACTTGAGGAAGAAGCAAATAGCACTCCAATGCACCCCGGACAATGTCACTCCTGATCAAGCTTTATTCTTCACCAGACAAGTCTCATGCTGGTCCTTCACTGGCAGAAATAATCCATGGGAATTTGTACCATTTATGATTTAGGTTTCTCTACTTATCCATGGCCAAATTGAGGAAAAGGACAATTTTGCCACAATAGAGCTAGAAATGCATCATGGCAATGGCTGGTCCAGTGGGAGAATTCATATCATGTCAGATTTGAACTTATTTCAAATCATCTAATGCAAATAACTGATGGAAAATGTTTGCATTTGTCCTTTTTGAGAAGAAAAAGTGAAGTCATTAGAAATGAAAGCGATGGAGAATCCACCACTTCTCTTTGTAGTTTGTTCCAGTGGTTAATCATCCTTAGTGTTAACAAAAAAAAAGCTCATATTTCCTATTTGAATTTTCTTTGGCTTTGACTTCAGACATTTGTTCTTATTATTCTTTTCTCCATTAAATCACAGAACCATTTTAGTACCCATTTTCTAACCAGGAAGAATCCTATACATTACACTGCACTCATCCCCTTGATCTTATTTTTAATAAGCTAAATGGATTGAGTTCTCTAAGTCTCCATCCTAGTTTTTTCCAGCCCTTAGATCATTTTTATTGCTCTTCTCTGCACCCGTTCCAAATTATCAACATCCAGTTAACAATGTGGGCACAAGAAATACATTTAGTCTTCCAGAGCCAGTTTCACCAGTGCGTGATGCAGATGTAATATAGTTTCCCTTTCCTTAGAGTCTACTCACTTGTTCATCTGGACAAGCACCTTTATTGAACCAGCGTTTAGCACATTAACTCAACCTGCTTTCCCTTATGTGTAAGACAAATGATGGAGGTGCCCTGTCCCCTTGGAGGCAGCATTTCCAGACTTGGACTTCGCAGTGCTAATGCCTGTGTTGGACTGTCTGTCATTCCAGTACAAGACTGTTCTCCAGGATCTTTTAATCCACTGGAAAAATATACAGAAAAGGGAGTGAAATGAAAATTGAACAAATTCTACTAGGAGTGCTGTAGGGATGATTTGGAAAAATCTCATTTATGCCCAATTTGTGATAAGAAATTGTTGGCAAGGACAGAAAATCTTCCTTCTAGAAATTGTTGTGCTTTTTTTTTTTTTTTTGTGAGGCACAAACGAATCTTGTAGGATTGTGGGTTTTTTTCTGGTGTGCTTCTAAAGTCTCATCACCTGAGATGCCAGCCAAGATAAAGTGTCTCTCCCTAGCCTGTCTCGGGGATTGTGGCCATTTGGTACTCTGCAGCCACTGGAATTTATGCTGCCTTTCAGCAAGTAGCTAGCCTGTCTCATGACATGTGGTAGCACTTGCACTGCTGCAGGAGCACATGGGGCAAATTGTCTGCCATCCTGCCAGAGGTCGGTTGTGAAAATTGCTTTTGCAAAGAGACCACTGTTTTCTAATGGAGGTGCATAACTGAAAAACAGTCTCCATGCCAACCCACAAAAAAGCAATAACTGTCCTGCTCCTTCCTGGGCAAAGCTACTCTCATGGATGATTGCCCAAAACCAGCCTTATTCCACGGTACTGACCTGCAAAGGGGGATACACAGATCTCAAATCTCATTGATCTTACTGAGGACAGTGGTGGATACTAGCTCCAATAGCAAGGGCTTAAAGAATTCTCATGGGTTTGCATCACAAGAGGATTGTTTATAGCCTAGAACCAAGTATCTTGAGCCGCTATCAAACCAGCTGTAATTTACAGGGAAGAATATAACATCATGTGGGCTGAGCTCAAATTGACAAACACTGCCTCCAGTGTTGCAATTCCACTTGTTAAAATTTGTTTACCTGGGGAGAAAAAAAAAGCAAGATAGAAGAAAGGAACGCCTTTTCAAGTGTTTACCTTTCCAGCTCTCTTGTTTCTATTATTGCTGCATGGTTGGGTAACAACTCTAGAGTTCGGCTTGGACAGCAAATTCTTTTATACCTCTTTTTTTTGGTTGCTCATAATTTTGTCACCAAGAACATCCTTCTGATGATTTTCATTGCTCTGCCTCCAAACAAAGTACTTTAGAGCCAAATATAAACAGAGCAGGTGATTGCTTTTCTGTTCCTTCTCCGTGCTTGAGTGATAGTAGTCAGCTGCTCAGCATGTCTGAGCTTAGACAAGGAGTCCTGTTGTACCACCCCAATAAATCTCCAAGGAGCTCACATCTTCCCCAGCACTCAGTGGTTCCTTTCTCTCCATACTGTCCCCTTGCAGGAGACAGAGCTATGGGGCAAGGGGTTCCTGTGGTACCTTTTGCTGCAATTGCAGAGCAACTCCAGATCCAAACCCTTGATTTGCCAAATGCAGTATCCAGTGCTCAAAGGGACCCAAAGTTGTTGACACCATCTTGCACTGGAAGTGCCAAGTGAAGTAAGAGCAATATGATCTGAAGCTATCCCATAACATTTGATAGAGGAAACCACCTGGACTTGAACTTCTTTTCTTGTGACGAAGAGAAATTTCTCCTGTGAGATTCTGGTCTTGATCTCAGCTTCTTTTCTCCCCTAAGAGTCACAATCAAACCAAGTTTTCTTGCAGCCAGCGTCCTTTTCTTTTTTCCCATTTGCTCAAAGGAGCAAACATATTTTATCACACATCTTTCCCCTCCCTCTGGAATGTTTGTATGTTGTCATCCCAATGACAAACATCCATCTTGGGCTGGTTTCTGTTTTGCAAGCCCCTACCAAACTGCCCTAGAGCCTGGCTGTTCCTCCACTCCCAGCTCCCTCCTGTTTTACCCTAGAATATTTGGCAGTGGGAGCTGCCTGTGCTCAGCCAAACAGCTCACACTTGAATCCAGGTGGAGTGGGAGATTTTTCAAGCCAAGACAGATTTAGATCAAGCAGCAAATAATGCAAAAGTCATTGATCCACTTGCCAATGTGGAGTCTCCCCGAGGCTCTTGGAAGGAGGCAGCAGTGTTGGACAAAGGCTGGTGTGTCCCTGAGCATGGGCACAGGAGAAAAGGACCCCAAAGGCAAGTGGTGTGGCAGCAAATTAACCACATGGCACTCTGTTTTAAAGGAGAACCTGGACTGTAAAATGAACTGATGAGGAAACCTACCCTGACAGAGAGCAAAGAGGGTATCCTGCCACAGAGGACTTTACCTCCTTGGTGGGCATTTCTCCGCACAGACCATCCCAGTGCAAGCATGGACATCACTAATGTGCTTAACCACGGGCTGGTAGAAGTGCAGGCTGGCAGCAGTAGGTCTGTTTTCCAGCAGACTTTCCTCAGGCTGCTCCAAGGTGTCTCTATATAGACTTCAAGGTGCCCTTGAGTGGGATTTCAGAGGGAGAAGCACGATGAGCCATGTGGCTCCCACCAGCTCTAAAGGAAGCCAGATGGCAAAAACACTCAGGTGTGCACACACACACACAGAGTCTCTGGCTATCGGAGAAGAAGAATCCAGGAATTAATGTTTTGGGTTTGCTAAAAAACTGAGACATGGGAGTAAGGGGCCCATGGAAACAGAGAACCCAGCAGATGGACTCCAGAGGAACTCATCACCTATGGAGCTTCCAAGGCAAAAATACCCCAGGTGGCTTTGCAAGCCAGGTGGCCCCCAACACATGGCTCTCCAGCACCAGCATTAAGGCTGGGAGATCCAGAGCCCTTAAGCACTAGATGTTCGTGGCATGTAGCACCAGGATGAAGGGTCACAGGGAAAAAAATGCTGCCTTAGTGTAGAGAATGTGCATCAGCCTGTCGCATGGCCCCTACACTTCAGCCAGACACTCTGAAGCATTAAACTCAAGACAACTTTCATTGCAATCAAACTGGAGCTAATCCAGGAACTGGCAGCACTTTCATTTTTTTGCAAGCAAAGATAATAAACTGTGACTAACAGGATGATTTTGAACTCAAAGCCTTCTTGCTGCTACTAAGGCTCTGAGGAGTCCAAATATGACTGTGCCCTTAGCACCTAGTACCCATGAATGACTGTTGAAGCCACATGGCGCTTTGTCAGGTTGGGCCCAATGTAAGGTGAGATCTAGGTTGTTTCTTGAAGTTTCTTGCTTAAGCGTGTTCATCCAAAGTCACGCAGCAACTGTGAAAGTGGAGGTCTCAGGGAAACTCCTACATCAGCCTGGATTTCCTGGGAGAAATGGGAGCTCTGTAGCTGCTCTGCAAGCACTATTGCACCTAGCATATGTCTCATGTGGCAAGAGAGGACTTTATAACACCCCTCATCATCCCAGCCCAGGCTGCGCTCAGCTTGCAGGATGCCCTTTGGGCCATCACTCAGACTGGCAGGAAAAGGTCAGCTTGCACCTGCACTGACCATCTCTGTTTTGTCCACAGGCACCTGCACAACAACCGGATCCAAAGCCTGGGAGCCAATGGCTTTGATGGACTGCACAGCTTGGAAACCCTGTAAGTCACCTGTTTTCTTCTGTGTCCTAAAGAGCTCATGTGTGTGTTCATCTCTTCCAGCACAGCCTGCAGGAAAGGGCTGGTGTCTCTGGGTCAGCCCCACTGCACATTCACTCATCACCATGCTCTGAGGGCAGCAGCAGGGCTGGCTCCAGGCACAAGTCCAGCAAGTAGATGCCCAGGGCATGATGCTTCCTGGGGTGGTGGCAGACTGGACTTTCTTTCTGAGTCTGTGCAAGCTGGTTTGGCTGTGCTGCTGCTGCAGAGGGGTCTGTGCATGTGGGTAGAGTGGCTGGGAGGGAGCTCTAAGGCCCTGGACACAAGTCTAGTTCTGGTGCAATCCAGAGAGCTTGCATGCATGCTCTGCTCAGAGACTGTCCCCACCTCCTCACCACATGCATGTGGTCCCAAAGCCTCCTAGCCACCTGACTCCACCAAAATGAAGGCCTGGCTTGAGTTCAAGGCTGGTAAAATCCTCCAGGATCTGTGGAATATCTCTCTTCGAGGTGGCCTCATATCACCTGGCATCACCCTTAGCCAGGTGACTTAGTCTTGTACCATGTCCTTGGCATGGCTGGGTAGGCAATCTGACAGGAGACCTCAGGGGAAGATGGGAAGCAGGAATTAACTCTCCTCCAGGACACACATTCATTAGCAGCAGATGGGTCACCCTGAACTCAGAGAGACTTAAATTTGACAGCTTTGCCTTGCACACACCGCACCTTTGACGACAGTGTGAAATTGCTTGGGTCTCATGCCGTGCATTGGCCTAGGAGGAAACATAAACAAGCAAGCAAATGAATAAAATATCTGAAAGAGTGGAAGAGGTGCCTGTTGCCTTCAGTTGTGCAGAAACAAGTCCCTCCATGCAGACCTTGGGGTCAGAGTCAGGCCCTCACTCCTTGCCAGGAAGAAATAGGGGGTCTGGGTCATGGCAAAAAGAGGTGACACTTCCCACCATTCAAGTGCCACTCAAGGAGACAAGGCCCTTCTGTGCCCAGCATGGTGCCAGCAGCAGCGATTGGGTGAGAGTGGAAGCAGCAGGCAAGCCCTTGGTCCCTAGACACACTCCTCACAGGCAGGACAATGACACACATTGTCTTTTACTTTCAGACTGGCACATCCTGGGGCCACCCAGAAGGGCTCAGCTGGGGAGAGGTTGAACCATGCCAGGGATGATGCAGGAAGGGAGGCTGCTGGATGGTCTCCTCTGGTGACCCATGGGTCTCCCCCATCATTGTGCCAGCTTGGCTTTCTCCCCAGTCATTTCTGGTGGGTGCAGGCAAATACGTGAGGGCAGAGTTGTGGCATCCAGGCAGCACAAAGGCAGGCAAGTTGCAGGAAGGAGTGGAGGACTTGCTGATGGAAGAAAACCCTGTTTGGTCTATAACCCAGGCAGACCATGCAGCAACATCACAGCCTACATCAGGGCAACCTTATTCTGTAGCCAAGGTGGTTAAAGTCACCCTGCTGCCCTTCCCAAGCAGGATGGAGCTGCAGAGAAGAAGCTGACCCCTTATTTACTGTGGGAAAGACTAAAGGGCTTCTATTGCCCTGGGAGATAATTCAGTTTCCACCGTCACTTGTGCTGAAAGCTCATTTTCCCTCTCTTCCCCTCTGCTCCTGCTCTAGCACTTTCTTTGTCTTTTGTTACCCATCTGAAATGCCATGCAGCATTCAGGGGAGCTCAGCGTCTCCCTCTCTTGCTCTCAAACCCGGCAGGGACAGGACTGCATAGCACCGTGGGGATCGGGCTCTCTGCAGGACTGTAGCAGTGGAAGTCCTGTCCCTGCTGACCAGGCAGCCCTGGGAGTACTTGACCTCCAGGGATTGTCCCCTTGGAGCAGGGCTCTGCCTGACTACTGCCTATGTCCAGTCTCTGATGGCCCGGACTTGTGTATGTGAGTATCCCCCATCCTCCACAAGCTGCCTGCAGCTGCAAGGACAGTGCTGTGGGTGAGATCTCCAGACTATCCTCCACATCTGATCACACTGAAGGAGTGTCCTCAAGAGAGAGTGAGCTGGTTTTTGCTCCTCTTGTCCTGAGCATCTAATTCTCACCTCCAGGCCAGCAAGTATTTCAAGTCACTGATCTTTGAGGAATGCATTGTTCCTCAAGTGGAGCCACCCCCCTCGTGTTAATCTCCAGCACTCATCTGCCCTGCTGACCAAAGCTGGCCAAGCTTTGTGGCAAAAAACAGCCAAGCATTTGGCTGCAACAGCCCAGCCAAACTGCTAGACCTGCATCTACCTACCACTTCTCAGCTCCTGTGCATATGGAGACTGCTACAGTCTCCACACATACCCTTTAACTCAAATTATGATTACATTCTGTTGACAGCACTTAACACATTTTCTTGGCTTGTGAAGACCAAACTGTGCTCTCAGATACCCCGTGGGCGTTACCTCCTGGAAGGCAGCAGGATGGTAAGAGTTCGTGAAGACAGAAACTTCTCCAGGGTTCCTAAAATAAGGATTTGTGGCCAGATGCTGGTTATAAGCCAGGCACAATAGCTGAAGAACTGTAGAAGTTGAGTGGAAAAAAATTGTTTCAGGTTTTCAGAAAAGCCTAGGAAGTTTTAGGTGCAGAAACCTCTGTTCCCCTAAGGGAAATGTTCCTTCTCATATTCAGCTAGACAGGGAAACTTCTATTTTTATCCAATGCAGCCAAAACTTTAAGAGAACAGCACCCACTGCTCCATGCAGGTCTCAGCTGTGCAAGCTGCGTATGCACAACCACACCAGACACCTACCCCATGTCCTATCATTTCTGCCAAAACAGATCACAGTGGAGCATCTCTGTTCTTGGTGAGGGCTTGGCCCTGATATTTTAGGAGGGCAGAAAATCTAGAAAGAAGTAAAGTGAAGCCAGATGAATGACTTCATGTTTCCCCTGCATTGACCTGCAGCTGCTGTGCAGAAGTCAGCTCTGCCAGGTACAGAGCAAGAGTAGCTCTGTGTTTTCCATGCTGATGAGGGGACAGGTAGATGTACAACACCCGCCAGGTCTCAACCAGTCAAACACCAGCACGTAGCTGGAGAAAGCAGCTCCAAGAGAATTTTCTCTGTCAGGGCAAGATCTGGCTGTTCACCAGCCCTCACAGCCTCCTCTTCCTGGGAAGGAAACCTGGGCAGGCAAGCTGGAAGCAAGTCAGAGCCACTCTGGCCAGATTCCCAATAGGGTTTTGAAATAGTCTTGAAACCTAGTGAGATTCCTTCACCAGTTCTCATAAGTCTGAGAGATGACACAGAGCAACCCTGCAGGGCTGTGGGAAGAAACCCCAAGCATGGCTGAGCCATGAAACCGGGTATTAGATGGTCAAAGTGGGTGATACTTGGCATTTTTTAGCCGTCTCCCAAAGACACGGAGTAAATAAGAATGTAAATGTCCTTATGTGACACATCCTTCCTGTAGCACCTTTGGGTAATGGAGTGGATCCTTTAAATAAGTTGTAAGCTCAGGGAGTGCCTGTAGGACATGCAGAGCAGAGCCACCTAGGCACAGAGACTTTCAATACCAAGGAAAGGGCAACCATAACCCATAGGCATCCCCAGAGGGGAAGACCTGTGGCCAAGGGGAGCATTTGGACCACAGCAAATGGCCTGGTGCAGTGGGGTGGGGGAATCTGGACAGGGCTTTGGGTGAGGAGTGGGGCAGTGAAACAAAGGAGAAAAGAAAAGTTGAGGGGAAGCACCATCTCTTGCAAGAAGTAGGAGCAAGGCATGCCAAAAGCTGAGACTCCAGCCACACTGCTCTTCACATCCCTTTGCTGTTCCTGCTTTGCCTTGTAAAAACTGCCCTGTAGTATATTGCTCTTTAGGCCATTTAATGTGTGCTGTAAGACATTGGGCAGCATAACCAGCCTCCTGCCATTTGGATGGAAGGATATTAACTTTTACATGTCCTGATTATGTTGTACTTAATTTCTCAATCTTTAACAATGCAGGGAGAAGGGGAGGGGGATTAGGTTATACCTGTTCTGTAGCATAAGCCTGGTAGTAGGGATGTTTATGGAAAAGTTGATGTAAAGAGAAGTCAACTGCAGCCAGGAGCATTGCTGCAATGACAGAGATTGATTCTCGGAAACATTCAGACCTTGTACTTGGGGCTGTGGGCACGGCACTAGGGGAGACAGAGCTGTGTTTTCAGAGGAGCAACAAGGAAAAAATGCCATCCAAAGGCTTGCATGGTGCTAATATAGGAGCCAAGTTCCCCACTACTGTATGAGGACAGTATTTCTCATAGGGGGATCCCTGTGACATGAATTTCCACAGTGATGCTGGTCTTGTGTCCAGGTTTCCTCTTTACCTCCTTTGCCTGGAAAGCTGACCAGTATCCTAAGGTCCTTGAGCTTCGCAGTCAGTCTGAATGCAATCTAAAGGCTGATGAATAATTGCCTAATGCCTTGTAGTGCTTGACTTTGATCTCATTAAGTAGGCTGAACTTAGCCCTCTGCTTCCTTGGAATATAAATGTTTCCTGGATCAGACTTGACGGGAAAGGTAAACACATGAAGTCTCTCCACACGGCCAAGCCCCAGGTCACTGCTCTCTGCAGGGTGAAGGGATGGAAGGGGTAGGTGACCTGAAACTATGCAGGCAAATATATGTACAGAGAAGTGTGTGGGTGTGAGTGCGTGTAGAGCACTTCACAGATAGCCATGGGAAGGGCATCTAACCATGGAAGCTGAATTTCAGAGCTGGCCCCCAAGTTCTAGCTCTAAACATTAGCACATAAACCATCATTTAGCATTTCCCAGCTTGACTGCTGTTAGGGAACCGTCAGCCTTGCCAGTGTCCCCACGGCAAAGCAGGGCAGACCCCAGACAGCAAGCGGAGAGTGCAGCTGAAGGGGTGGAGAAGTTCCTGCAGGGATCTTCCCATGTTTTCCACCAAAACAGTAAGAACTCACTGAAAACATCCTTAGGCTGGGAGCTCCGCTTTGAAGAAAAGGAGAAAGTGTTTTTTCTCCCATCAGGACTGTTTTGCCCAAGCAGGGAGAGGAGGTATTGTGGCCCTGAGTGCCGGCTGCCACACACGTGGTGAGGAAACCCACCAAGGCAAGTCCCTGGGGCTTCTGATAGGGGTTAGGAAGGTGACAGCAGCGGCTCCGGCAGGTCTGCACTCTCAAGGGGCTCTCGGGTGTGGATGGGCTGGCAGTGCCGAGCAGCACCCTGGTGTGGGTACATGCAGGGTCCCCCATGTATCCATGGTACAAAAGCTACCACGTATCCCCCAACATGTGCTCAGGGCTCGATTTTGAGCTGCTGAAGCAAAGGGAGAGATGCAAAACTAAGAGCTATGGCTCTCCCAGTGGTCCTGTCCATAGACATGGCCGAGTCCCCTACATACATGGAACATGGGCTGAACTGAAAACAGGGACCAGGGTGCCTCCCTACCCTGGCACATGCAACCAGACAGAACCTTGATGTTGGCAGAGAGCAAAAACATATCTCCCCACACCAGAGCAGGGCTAAGGTGGCTCCCAGGGCAGAGGCAGGGATGGGAAATGAACAACTGCTCCCCAGGACCAGCCCCCAGTGCTGAAGGCCTCCAGGCTACAGCCAAAATAACAATGATCTGCCCAAAAAGTGCTGCTCCTCTGATTGTTCAGGCATCTCCGGCACATCTCTGACGCGGACGTGATGGGGAAGCAGTTCAGAGAGGCCCCACAGCCCTCGCCCATCCCCTCTGCCTGAGATGACCCCTGCTGCTTCCTATCTTTCTGACTTCTCCCTCCCCATCCACATCCCTGCCAGCTCCTCTGCTCATCAGACAAAGGAGATAAATCACTTGGAAAGAGAAAATCTCCATTCATTTAAAAACATTTTAATTTATTTTAAAAAAATAGCACTAATAAATTAAAAACGTCTCCCAGAAGGGCTGAATCCAAAACCCTCTGGCTCCAGGCATTTTATCTGCCTAACCTTGCCTCACAGGAAATGCCCTTACCACAGGCTTTTGCAGTACGCTGCCCTATTATCCGGGTAATTAGTCGAGTCTGTAAATGCAGAGCAGAGCTGGAACCTACTGACTCCTCCGGAGAGTTGGATTTTCTATGAAAAAAAAAAAAAAGAAAATTAATATAAAGTGCACCTCGGGCAATGAAGGCAGGAAGAAGGAAATGGGAAATATCTCCACCACAGCTCATACAAGGGTTGTTTAACCCTTTTAGGGCCAGGCAGGCTTTGCTGTTCTGGAAAACTGTCTGCCAAGTGCTGCCTTGCTCCTCAAGTGGCATTTGTCTCCATCAGCATGTTTAATTTGAAACCTTTTGTGTGGTCTCTTGATGCTAATCCCAGGCTGTGCAATTCCCAAAGTAGCTGATGGGTTTGACTCCTCCAAGGATGTCCTGTTTGCTTCGCTCAGCTGCTCTGTTACTTTCTCAGCATCCTGATGCTCCAGCCCTGCTGTGTGTCAGCATGGGTCCCCAGGCAGCTCATCAGAGGCAGCTTGGCTCTACCAGAGGAGGGAGGGGACTTCAGCAGAGGCTTGGGTACCCAGATTGATGGGATGAAGAAAGGAAAGGGGCAGGTGGCTTTTTGGAAGGAAGGACCACAGCTCAGGGCCTGGTTACATGGGTCCCTGTACCTGGTCCAAGAACAGAGCTATAAAGTTCATTGCCTGCTCTGATCGTCATGTAAATGGAAGGTGACTTTTCCAAACAGAGAAAGCCACCTGTAAAACTGAATTGGCAAACGCACAAAGCACTGTCTGGGAGCATGGGGACCAGACACTTCCCTCCTGTGGTCTCCTTGGGCCAACTGGTCCCACTTTGCTGCATCTTCTCTCCCAAAAGCAGAAGCCTGGACTGCCACAAATGTGTCCTCACTGAGGCAGCTTAGACTCTGAACCAGTTGGGTACCTTCCAGCTGGGCTCTGAGCTTTGGCTGAACAGGAGCCCATGCAGACATGATATTTTGCAAGATTATAGACAAAAAAGACAGAAAGTGAAGACAGTTCAGGTGAAAAGGTAGTTCTGGAGCCACTGCATTTTACTATGGGTTATGGCTCCATTGTAAGGTTCATCTCCTTCACAGGACTCTGCCTATTCTCCCTTTGCCCACCAAACCTTCACACCACCCTCTTGTGCACTGCTGGCTCTCCAGGCTGGCTCCCCCCTCCCTGGAGCCATTGATCTTGCAGTGACAGACAGCAGTGAGTCTCCCCAGATGTCCAACCCCTGGGTCTCCAGACATGCTTGCTGTGACCTGTCAGGGGTCCCCAACTCCTCTGGCTCCCTGGGCTTCATTTTGCTCAAAGCCTTCCCCTGGGACACGGACCCTTTCACTGAGCAGCTGAGCAAGAGCAGTTGCCCAAGCCAGAGGAGAGAAGCCTCTGCCTCCAGAAATGTGTGAGAGTGAACTGATTGCCTGCGAAAAGGAGGAACAGACACTGCAGGCAGCAGAAATGGCAGTAGAGGCAAGCTGTGGGCATGTTTTCACTGTGGATATGCTGATGCACAGAAGCTCTGCCCCCACCCCATGCACCCTCTCTCCAGCAGCAGCATGCTGCAGCGGTCAGGGGCTAATCACCAGCAACTTGTGCACACTGCAGGGTAGGTAGTGGTCCCCAGCTTCCTTCCCACAGTTTGGAAACTCTCTGCTGTAGATCAGACTTCCTTGAGCCTGCCCTCTTCCCCTGCCTGGCAAAGTGCAGCAGCCTTCTCCGTGCCTCCCCTGCCTGAGTCATCAGCTCCATGGTTATTGTCTGTGCATCCCAGCGACCGAGGTCCCCACTGCTCCACTTTGCGGTCAGCTCCTTTTGTGTCTTGTAAATGATATGTGCATGGCAGCGCCTGTGCTCCCAGGACCCCCCACGAGATCCCGTTCTCAAAGGCTTATTTCAACCTTGTTAAATAAATCAAATGGAATTGAAAACATATTTAATCTGGTACCTTCGTCAGTTAGAGCACAGACAGAAATACTGGTTGGAACAGACACATTCTGGGCACTGCTGCTTTTTTTAAATGGAGAACAGAGCTGTGCGAGGAAGGATTGGTGGCTGCAGGCATACAAGGCATGACCTACAGACAGGTCCCCCCACCCCAGCAATAGACCTTTCAGTGCCACATAAACCCTGTAAAATGGTGCAGCAACAGTGTAAGTGAGAGGCTGGGATGTTTCCAGGCCAGGCTGTCAGAATGAATCCTTGTAGAGGTTGCTGCTTGTTCCTGGCAGAAATCAGGTACCATTAGTACCTGACAACCTTCCCACGGTGTGGGGGCCCATCTCTGCTCCTTTGGGACACCCATGAACACACTACATCACAGCCTGGCTTCTCCTTATAATTTGCCAAAAATGGGCCTTTCTAGGACATTATTAGTTTCCCAAATAAAACCACTGACCCTAGCAGGTGAATCCCACAATAGGTCATTTCTCTCTCCTGCGCATACTTGAGCATCCCCCTCTTGCGTGTCTCTGTTTAGGGGATGGGCGCACAGCTTCAGGCTGGCTGCAGTCAGACATGTGCTCTGGGTCCTTTTGCATCCCCCTTTCCTCCTTTCACTTATTACAGGCACTTGCTGCATCTCATCATCCATATTGTGCTGGGGAAGGGCACACACTCACCGCACATGGTAGTTGCTACCAGGAGAGCAGGGTTTATGCAGATGCTACACAACAGAAATATGGCACCTAATGGTACAGCTACTTTTCATACTCTAGACTAATCAGACAGCTCTTCCCAGCTCAAGCTCAACCACAAGCCACAACCTTGATATAAGGCATCTGGATAAAGCTGTCTGGCCGGTGCCGGGCAAGAGGTCAAACTACATGGTCACAACGGCCCCCTTGGGCTTTCAGACTACCAATTAAATCCTTTCCAGTGTTTGATTTGGCCACAGTAACCAGCATGACTAGCAGCAGCAGTAATTACATTTACTGGCAGCTGGATTAGATGCCAGCACATGACAGGTGGAAATGCAAGTCCTTATCAGAGGCTGCACAAAGTCTCCCTCCAGGATAACATCTTGAACTACACTGGGACTGAAATAGTCAGCAAATGTCCCATCTCCAGCTTCTAATCTTACTGCATCTTCAGGTTTATTAGTTGCAAATTTGTGGTGTTTTGTGGCTTATGGAAGAATTTATAGTACTATATAATTTTTTTTGGCTTCCTGTGTGGAACCACTAATAGTCCCTAACAGGCAGAAAATTGACCTGAGACTCTTTCCCCTCCTTCTCTCCTTTTGGCCCAACTGAAGATATTAATAGTTCCAGGCTGCATGTTGTCAGCTTCAAATCACCCTGGCAGTTAAAGCCCAAAATAACTGTGCCTTTGATGTCAATTTACTTTTATTTCTAAATAAACAACAGGGTTGGTTAAGATCTTCCAAATATGAAGCTATAGGCTCACTCTAGAAATAACAACAATGGAAAGCCAGCCAGTTCATTGTGTCTTAGGCAGACCGGGTGACCTTTAAGAGGTTTTCATTTTAACTAGAAGAACAGACAAGGCTCCTTTCAACATCCCACTGTGATGCCTGGAGCTGGTAACTTGGAGCCCAACTACGGAAAGTGATTTTTTATAGTCATTTCTCTTGCACATCATATCTGAACCCCTCGGCTGCGTGATTTTGCTTCCAAAAGCCCTTGATAATGGGAAAAATTCTCTTCCTTATGCCATGCCCATTATTTCTTTTTTTGTTATGAAGCTTCCCTATTGTTTTGGCATAACTGTGGCCATGATGTGTTGGCATCCTTCCACCAGGTAATGCTGGCATTGGGTCCACTTTCCCAGGTGTGCCAAAAAGGGCACCACCCCACAGCTGGAAGACTCCAGAGGTAGCATGTAAAGCCTTGGGGCAGACCCCAGAGCTGGAGCAGCTGAGACCGCAGCAGTGCCAGGTCCAGTTCCCTTGGACCAAGAGGCCTCCCTGGCCATTCCCACGGCCACACCATCCCATGTGCCAGAGTAGTGCAGTGGGGATAGTGTCACCTGGCGGCAAGTTTGGCTTTTTGCAGCTTTCCCCACATCATCCCAAAGCTGGAAGCAGTGGAAAGTGTCAGAGCGTGGAGTTGGGACCAGCAAAGCATTGCCCAAGCACCTCAGATAAGGCAGGGAAAGAAAGGGGACACTTGGAGGAGTTTTCTATGGCATGTCCATTTTCTATATCCACCCAGCCTGTGGAAAGGCTTTGTACATGGTATACATTTCACTGCCATGCTCGGTGGAGGAAATTTTGTTGCTACTGAAGTCAAAACACAAAATCCTCCCTGACCCACCGAGCCCAGACTCCATCCCATCTGCCTTGACCTTATGCCAGGAAGGAAACTCTGGTGACCCACAAATGGGCACACAGGCTGGGCCAAATTCATCATGGGAGAGCAGGTGGAGACGAGCAATGTCTGGGATGGATGTAGCCCTGCTGATATCAGACATCTGTGGAAAGACCCAAGGACTGCATTTCACTAAATGAGCAGAAACTTCCCCACTGCCACGAACATCCACAGCCTCCCCTGCGGTGAAGGTTGGAGGCTGTTTCTGGGTCATTGCTTGAACCAGAACCCAACTCAAGTTCTGGGAAGGAAGAACAGAGAGAGAAGCACCCTTGTGTCCAGGTTTGGGTCTGGGCTCTGGGGAGAGCTGCCCCACTGCAGGGAAGAGACCATCTCAGGTACTGGCTTCTTCCAGTCTCCTCCAACCAGAGGAATCCCCCCCCAAAATCAGCAGGGCTTGGCACAGGGCAGCGCTGGAGGCAAGTCTGGGTGGTGTGAGCAGCACACAGATCAAGAGCAGTTGGCTGCAAGCATCACTCAGGGGAGCTGTTAACGAGCACAGTTGGGTTTGTTTTCCGGGAGGGAGGATCACCTCACTGAAAACCAGGAAGCGAGCACGGGCACATTGTCTCTCCTGAACAGACTGGGGTTGCTGGCAGCCAGACTGGAGCAGCATGACTACACCTGGTTGCATTTCCACTTTCCAACAAGCCCAGTATATGCCAGCATTCAGAGATGGCTTTTTTACCCAGAGGGAGCTGCTGAACACAATGCTCTTTGTATCTGTCAAGTGCAGCGGGGAGGGAGGCACCGAGATGCTGCCAGGGCTGGGAAAGGTGTGTGTTCACTCAGGAAGAACTGGTCCTGTACATACTTGCACACATACAGAGGTACAAACAAAATGTTCATCTGCTGATGAAAGACCAGCCTGCCTGGAAGAGACATGGGCTGGAAAGGAAACACATTTTTAGAGAAAGACAGGAGCAAATGTTACAGCACACTGAATTATTCCTTGTAAATAATATTGGTTACAGATCTAAGATCCCTTTTTCTGTTAGTGAATCACAGGTGAGCCAAGCCTCCCCTCTGTTGGGCAATATTTTCTGTCAGTTGCTCACAGGCACGTCGGGTATCGCTGGGCAGAAACTCGACTCCACGCCATAGGACAAAGCTTCCCCCAGCATTGGTGACATGATGGCAGTGAGCTGAGTGTCATCTGGGGACAGGGCTCACAATGCCTGTCCTCCAGGGTCAGACCCTTGGCATCACACAGGCTCATCTCAGCCCCTCAGTTTGTGGCACAAGGGAGGGAAGCGGTGCAGGCAGACACCCAGCTTTGAGTGACCTCTGCAGCTTCCTGAACTGCTATGAAACCTCATTATAACCTTGGAAAGTCACTGCAGGGTGAGACTTTTAAAGTTATTAAGTACCTTATGCACAGATAGAGATTTGGGACTGTCAGTCAACTTACGCTGCTAATGCCCTCTGATTTCATTCAATGTAGTGATCTGAAGCTTAACTGGATTTGACTGATGCTTTCAAAATGCCCAGCAGTGTCCTGTCTGCACTTCTAATCGCTCTCTCTCGTTGGAAATCTACTCCTGTGCCTCCCTGAGCTTTGGTGAAGGGATGTGCATTGCAAAACTCCTGCCCTGTCTCCCCCCCACCCCGTATAATGTGAGGCACTCAGCCGTGACAGTGATGGACGCCTGACAGGTACCATTGACAGAAACTGGCTAAGAACATCCAAGCAGCTGATAATGAGCCACATGTGCCTTGCAAAGAGTGAGGTTTATGAGCAGTCATGTGTTGGACTATTCATTCTTAAACAGATCATTTTGGGCTCAAGCAGAGAAGACTGGGAAAAATCACTGATCTGCTTGGACCCAGACAAGAACTGCATGTGTCAGAGCAAGCTCTTTTGGAGATGCAGACCTCTTATATCTAGCAGATGTGAGCTGGTGTGAGGAGAGGATGCATCGCTCCTGTTTCACTCCTGAGCCCTGGAGATGCGCACAGCAGCTTCACATGTGCTGGGACTCTGCTGCTGTATTGCAGGTCGGACATGGTGGGGAGGCAGAGCTTGTGATCTTGTCACCAGCCCTGTGCTCCTCTCCTGCTGATTGCCAGCACTGGCTATTATTAGACTATGTGAACCCTTTCCAGACCTTGAAAGGTACATCCTGCAGGAGCAGGATTCATTTGCTGAAACACATACACGTAGTGCAGGCAGCCAGACTCCCTCTGTAAGTGGAGGAGAGAAAACAGCCCTCAGGGTGAGGAGATAAACCCTGCCATAGCAGGACCTGCCACATCCCCTGGGCTGCAAAGGGAATCTAGTAACAAGGTCTGTTATGGAACTTGTCATGGCTACACAAGACAAAATCCACCCAAGACAACCTCATTCAGTATTTTTCTTCTGGTTTTGTTGCCTACCTTGTAATTGCCTGGTAAGTATTCCCTAGGACAAGTCATATAAGCCTGGAGTCCTGGAAGGCACAAGGGAAGCCCAATTTGGAGAGACTCTCTGGATTGATTTACTGTGTAAATACCTACAGGGCAAAGCTGAGACGGTGCTGTAGAGTAATTCCCAAGCAGGGACACTGGTAAAGGAGAAGCCTATGTAAGAGAGAGGGGGGCCAAGCGAGATCATGATGTAATTACCATGCCTGGGCCCAGAGGATGAGAATTACAAGGTAATTGGGCAGCAACTCATTGCTGTGTAAATGCATGGTTATTTCTGTTCCATAAACCACAATCCAGGTTACATGGTAATTACTTTAAGGTCCATTAAGTGTAATTATACAGTAATCTCCAGGAGCCAGTAATTACCCTCATGTTCTAAAGTATCTACCACTTAAAACTCAGTGAGTTTCATGCAGGTAGGAAGCAGTCGCATGGTTTTCAGACTTCAGTGTCTTGGTCTGTGGGATGGCCAGGATGGGGTCAAACCTTACCATTTCAGCTGGAACTGCCTTTCAAAGGAAACTGTTGAGCATGCCAGAGGAGGAGTGCTACATATCTAAAGCCCAGCCAGTCTCCATGGGTCCCCTCCAGTCAACAGCAGGATCAGTACCTTCAGTGGGCAGTTCCTCCCAGGCTGCCAGCAGTGCCCCATAGCTCAAATAAATCCTTTTCTGGAGGCACCAGCCCATCCTTGGAGAACAAATACAGCCCACAAGGTTTCATTCAGGCTCAGATGTCTCTTTCGGTTGCCAAGTCAGGGCAGGTAAACTCTACACTTGTCATTATGACCAACATATTATATTTTACTTAATTCATTATACTGCAAATTAAACTTAATGCTCAGCAGTGTCAATACTTCTTTGCACATCACTTCCACCTTTGGCTCACAGTTTCCAGTGTGGGGTTCACCCCAACCATCAGAAAAAGTCCTAGGCCTTCCCATAGCCCGCTCTTCCCACTGGTCCCAGTCACAACATGTCCCAGCAGCAGGGACATCCAGCGTCCCCAGGAGAAGCACCAAGGGAATGGTCCCCTGATCTCCTCTGCACCGCAGGGTGAGGGGGCACATAGAAGCCCTTTCATGGGGCCCACACAACTGAAGGTGCTCTTGTGTTTCTTGTCCTTCATAAAATCCCATTTTGACCTGGAAAGGCAGTAAAAATTACTCTCAGCCAAAGCCCCTGGGGGTGAGTTCCTGGGAGAGGGGGATGCAGCACTCTAGAGATGTGAAGCAGCAGCACAGTCCGGCACCAGGCACGGAGGGACTTAGGGGGGAAGCAGTCCAGACAGCAGCAGCCATGGCTTGGACTGGCTCTCGCCTGACAGTGCTCCTAGCAGGGAATATTCCTGCTGCAGGAACGTGTCAGATTTTGTTTCCAGGCAGCGGCTGGATCAGCATGGTAGGAAAAACCTGTCTCCCATGCTTAACAACTAAGTTTCCATGCCTTCAAAGCACAGATACACTCGGTTGAGTTCCTACAGCAACGTTAATGATTGTTTTTCCCTTCTCTGTCTTTCAGAGATCTGAACTACAATGAGCTGTTGGAATTCCCTGGGGCTATCAGGACGCTGGGCCGACTGCAGGAGCTGTGAGATTTTCTATTTATTCCTTTTCAAAAGCATTCCCCGACAGAGTGTGACCAATAAAGCATTGCGTGTGCTCTGACTTGAGGACAGCACTCAATCCAGGCCTCTCTTTTGTCTTTCCCAGCCCTCTCTGCTATGCACATACAAGCAGTTTATCCCCTCAGTTTCCATCAGCTTTAATCATGTCACCATCAGCCTCTGCACTCCACGGCTGGGGAGTGGTAGATCCCCCATCAGCCTTGGAGGAGTTTCCTCCTGCAGCTCTTCATTCTCCTGTGGCATCTGAGGGACTCAAAGTCCATCTGATCTCCAGCTACTTCTAATGTCCATTCCCCAGCTTGGGACCACAACCATGGAGTTACCTGTGTTACTGTGAGGCCATGGCTTCTGCAGGCCCTGTGCCACTTCCTCTGATGTGCAGAAACTGATCTCCCTTAGGACAAATTTATTTTACAAAAAATAAAAATAAATTTTTACAAAAAAAATTACAAAATTACAAAAGTTTATGACCATTTTAGTGGCTAGCTCTCTGTCCTCTAACTGGTCAGCCTGGGAGACACTAAAAATGGGAAACCATCCCACTTAACATCCATGAAGCTAGAAGCCCCAAGATGAGGTTAAGTCAAGTTGATGTGGATCCATGGTTCCTGTGGATCCTAAGACTGTGTCACACTGGTGACAGGCTGGGGTGGGACAAAAGCAGATGCTTTGGTGCTTCTGGAAGGCTTGGAGTAAAAATCTGACACTATTTTCTTTTACTAGAAGAATTCTCAGGAGATTTCTCTGATCAGACCAGATATCAGCATTACTCTGACACTCAAAATAAGATCCTTAATCCACTTTGAGATGGCTTTTGAAATGCCCGTCACTAAATAAAAGGCAAATTTCAAACAGCCATCCAACTAATCACTCACAGACTCCTCTAGGATTAAACAACCTGGGCATCACCCAGAGCCTGGTCTTGGTCCTGGACACAGGATACCGTGGATGCCTTTGATGTACAGGAGATCAGACTGTGGCCACAGAGCTCTATTCTGCTGCAAAATTTTGCTGATAGCAATTTTCAAGCTTAACCAAAAATATCACAGCTAGCTCTACAAGTACTTTAAAGTCACATGGGCCAATAATTCATGATAGGCTGCACTCTGGTTAACAGGTTTGGAGATATAATGGAGACCATCCATAAAAATTGTAATTCCTGGAGGGTATAAAATAAGTGTATTTTGTTTGCTTCTGTTTCCTGACCTGTAAATTGTTAACCCTTAAGTTCTTGGTGGGTTCAGTGGAGTGACATATGGAGCACCAAATTATACACAGAGTAAATACAGCAGAATGAGGGCTTTGTTCTGCCAAAGGACAGACCTTGTTCACTTGGTGGGATGATGCTACAGCTGGAACAGAGTGCACATCTATTTTATGTGTGTTTTGAAATTGCTCTGCCTTTAAAAGTGTTGAGGAAAGAAGGTGTCTCCAAGCCTTCCTCATCCATTAATATCAAGATATTTGTTTCTCCCAACAGCGGTTTTCATAACAACAACATCAAAGCTATTCCAGAGAATGCATTTGTTGGGAATCCCCTTCTCCAAACAATGTAAGAAAATTAAACAATGTTTCCTAAATCCTTATATCCCCCAGAAACGGGCATTTCCTGATGTCTTTGGTTGGGATTTCTGACAGTTGTCAGCATGACTGCAATTTGACATTTGTTGTATATGGGCCAACGCAAGCTGAAATTAGCTCCTTCTCAGCTACGCCTCAGTTTTTTTGCCATGGGTTCTCCTTTCCCCACAGCTGAACTTTGCTGCGGTACAGGGTGATAACAATGAAGGAACAATATATGGGTGGTCTGCATGGAAATCTTGCTGTGCATAACAGGATTTTCTAAGCCCTGGTTGACATCTGCCTGTGTTTATTCCTTGTCCTTAGAAAAGCTGCTAGGCAGCTACAGCAGTAGCTATATGTGTCGTGGAGCTGGCACCAGATCATTGTGTGTCTACTCAGACCCATGGATACAAAGTTCTGCAGATAAATACACTCAGTTGTCAGCTCATTTCCCCTCTGACCCAGACACAGGTAGACATTTTTGGACCGTTCTTCCCTGGACCACACTGATATTGGAAACCATGGCAAGTAACAAAAGCTCTGCTTGGCCAGTTTGGGACTTAAGTTACAGAAATACCAACATCTGGAAAGCCATGGTGACACTGGGTGAAAACAGTCACTGCTCCAGTCAAAACAAACTAGCCTCATCCCCACGTTCCTTGGGCACCATCCTTGGAGTGACATGGGGGTAGGACACATCCAGAATACTCACGTCTCCATTGGATCTGCCCATCTAAAGTCTTTCACAGTCTGTGGAGGGAAGTCCTTCTTGTAGGAGGTGATTCAACTCCTAAAGCTGGTTGGATCCAAGAAGAGTTCACTTCTCTCCACTGACTGTGACAAGTAGGAAAGATGCTGGTGCTGTGGATATGTAAGATCAGAGGAGGTGTCATCAAGTGCAAGGTGTTTCCCAGCAGGGCTACAGCACTATAGCAGGGTTGAAGGAGGGCTTTGCATCTTTCTAGCCTGCCTGGTTCATCAGGACCCTAAAGGGCCCTTTCAGAGCAGTAGGAGACCTCAGTTGTAACAATGTTCAGCCAAAACAGGCTAGTGGGAGAGCCTGGGCTTATCTGGAAAACAAGGATTTCTCACAGGATAGCCAGCACCTCCTACATAGCATACTACTAGTTGCTCCAATGCTCTTAACCTGTGATAGCATCTTCTCTTCATGCACAGCAGAATCTGACCAGTTACTCATTTCCTTTGCAGCCATTTTTATGACAATCCCATCCAGTTTGTTGGACAGTCTGCTTTCCAGTACTTGCCAAAGCTCCACACTCTGTAAGTTCACCAAGCACATCCTCAGAGAGGTAACATCCAAGGTCCAAACCCTGTGAGCTGGACACCTTAGTGGCCTTCTCCCTTCCTTTTTTCTAGAGCCCTTGTGCAAGAGATGATCATGGTGCCACTCTTCTAGCCAGTCCCAATGGCAATGAGCCAAGGAATAGACAATGCAGATGTTTTCTGCTGAGGAAGAATAATTTTGAGAAGGGAATTTTGGAGGGAGCAATTTATTCCTCCTGCCCACCCAGCTGACAGGCACTGGAGTCTTCTAGGGTATCCAGAGCTGCATCAGCACCAGCAAAGACCACACTCACAAGTGCCACAACTTTTGCTGCATGCTGCTCAAGCAAACCCTGCGCTGTTGTGTAGTTGCCCAAACCCAAGGACACTGAAGACATCTGCCTTCCTCCACAAGGTGGAGAAGCAGAGGAACACATGTCCCATAACACAGACACCATGGCACAAATAATCTTACTGGGCAGCCATCAGTGACAAGCTTCCTTCACATGTTGGCCCTAAGCCTGCCCCAGGGCCACCACCATGTGGTGGGCACCATCTGGACCACAACAGCTGCTCCACATTGGCTGGCCTGGACTGGCTGTTTTTTCAGCTAACCTGTTGTGGCACAGCACTAAAGAGGCAGAGGCAACCTCAAAATCTCTGTTTATAAGCCTCACCCAGCCTTTCATTGCAGGAACACACACTCAGGCAAATAAAATAAATCCTTCAAATACTCATGCATTCTTCAGCTCCAGATGCATAGACTCTGTGAGGCTTGGGTGGGATGCCTGCTTACATTCCCCATGGTAATTGTTTGGGATTTTTTTTATTTAATTTGGGTAGAGATCATGCCAAGAATGTCAGTGGTTGGGGGAGGGTCAGAGCTTGCCAAGCCTCCTTGCATAGAAATGCCCAACTCTGGCTTACTGTGTTTGCACTGCTTGAGACGTCTGCTCCACCACCCAGCTGGCAGTGGCACATTGATGACAGGAGCACCTTTGGATCTGGGCCTCTGATCACCCCATTTACATGTGAGGAAGCAGATTTGCCACCATGGCTGATGGGTCTGGGACCTTGGGCAGCTGTACTTGCTTCTGTGTTCTCTGTCCATCTCACTTCACCCTCATTTCTCTGCAGGTCGCTCAATGGTGCAACAGACATCAGAGAATTCCCAGACCTTAAAGGCACCACCAGCCTAGAAGTTTTGTGAGTGGCAACTCTCTCCCTTTTACCCTGCTATTTGTGCTCTTCCTCATTCAAGGCGGTCCAGGCTGTTTCAGCGAGGACAACTTTCACAGTGCTGTGCAGTTGGTTGTCTTCAGCCCTGCCTCTCCCTGGTCACTCGCCTCTCTGCTTCGTTTCACCCCTGTGGCTCCTGAAAGCAGCTTTCCTCTCCGTGAGTTGCTCTCTCGGTACTGTTGAGTGTACTCCAATCTTTTTTTGATTTTTGTTTTTCTTCCTTTCCTTCTGCATCTGTGAAGGAATGAGCCTTTGGGTGCAGTGCTTCAGTGTGGTCTGCTGAGACCCAGCGTCTCTGCCCATCCTGGGACCAGCACTGGTAGTGGAGTGCAGGAAACATCTGCTGTATTTGCCACGTATCTGCCACCCAGGCTGGGGGCTCCTGGAACCAGTCTAGTCCCATCCTCATACCACCAGACCCAGGAGAGCAGGAGCCTGGAGGACATGCTGTCTCTGGCCACCCACTCTTCTCCTTTCTAGGGTACTGGTCCACACACTGTGCTCAAACCAGGAGCACAGCTGAGCACTCCAGCCCAGTAGTGTGACATGCCCTGTCTCAAGGACCCAGGGACACACTATCCATCCTCCATACATGGGTTTCTGAGGCAGTCATGGCTCCAGGCAGATCACCAGTCTGGACAATGCAGAACTGACAGAGCATGCCACAGACGGCACTGCCACCTGCCCTCAATGTGGCCAAGGACAGCAGTGAATTCATTACTCAGCAACATCCCAGAATTTCTTATAGGCACATTCGTCTTTACCAGGTCCAGCAGCAGTGCCCATTTCAAAGTCAGTTTTTGTTTCCTTCCAGGTATTTCATTATCCCATTGATATTGTCTCTCCTGCCACCATCTGGGACCAATAGCTGGGCTTGCAGGTCGCAGTCTGGGTGCTGGCTCTCAGTAACACCGTTTCTTCTCTCTCCACCACTCCTCTAGGACCTTGACCCGGGCAGGCATCCGTTTACTCCCCAGAGGGATGTGCCAGCAGCTGCCCAGCCTCCGAGTCCTGTGAGTAATACATTTCTTTGTCCTGCCTGGTCTTTAGAAAAGTGCCATCAGAAACTGGGCTTTCTTCTTGTCTAGCTCAGGGACGGGACCAGCTATGGAAGACCATCCTGTGGTTCTTGTTCCCATTATCTTTTCCATGCAGAAAACACCGCCTTCTTAGGCACTACCTTGAGCTCTGCATGTTCTTGAACTTGCTTGCTTCATCCCAGTGTGATGCTCTGGACTCAGGGCTGCAAGCAATAAGGCATATCCACATTTGCCTCCTCCTTGCTCTGCACCAGTGGGAACTGTCTGCCCCATGCAAGGGAGGTAGAGAGGGTGCAAAGTGTGGTGGGTAGGAACAGCAGCAGCATTTCAGAGCTCCTCCATATACAAAGCACAAAAGCCAGGGGTAAATCACATTTCACACAATGCTCTGCCCCAATGTTGGCTTACTGCAGTTGGAGCTCCAGCAAGTCCCATCATCTGGAGGAACAATCCTGTTCACACTCCAGGAGGGGACAGGCCTGACCTGATGGGGACCTGCAAGGCCACATGGCCATGGCCCCTCACATGGTGCAGCAGTGGCAGGTCAGGGTTTTTTCTCAGAGTCTCTAAGTTGCTTTGGCTCCACCTGCTTGACAAGGCACTGAATGATGCTGACTGGGGGCGGGGGGGGGGGGGGGGGTTTTTTTTTTTACTTGGTACCTGATGAAATCAGCATCTTGGAAAGACTCTTGCATCTCCTCAGGAATCACACCCCTCATTCCTGAGATCCCCAACCTTGTCTGCAGTCAAAGACATCCTCAGGAAATGAGTCATGAGCCAGATTTATACAAGTTTGCAGCCTTAGGGCAAGCAAGAGGCTTGCCTCTCATCAGTCTTTATACAAGCAAGCTGAAAATGAAAACAAGTTTGTTCCAGGAAAGCAACAGGAGTGAGTTCTTGATCACAGAAATTGGAAACAAAAGAACGTAAAAATAAAAGGATACAATTTGTAACTTAGCAGATCACAGCATTTTGGCTCCAGCTGTCCCTGTAGGGAAGATATCTCATCTTTAGACATCTGGACCAATTCAATGGACATCTTGTCACCAAAGTGTAGCCTTTGGAATGGCCCAGGCTGTAGGGTCCCAAGTGCTCTGTACATGTCTGCAAGTTATCAGACTGTAAAACTTCACAGCAGAGCCTGTTCTTCATGTCTGCCCCCTCCCTGTGAAAGAGTTTTATTGGGACACCCCACCTTGTTCCTTGTTCCTCTTTCCCAGTTAATTTTACTGACATTAATTGCATTGCTTTCAGAGTTTGAAGAGAGGGTATGTGGGCCAATGTTTGTGCATGTTTACATGTCTCTTGCCTTTGAAATGCATTGACCTTATGTCCCCACAGATATAGTGATTGTTCTCACTTCTTTCCCAGACTTTGCCAGCCCCTCAGCAGTTCGTCAGGTTGCCATTATGACTGTGACATGTCTGAACACAGATGATACAGTTAATGCCACATTTCTGACCTCCAGCTGCTCACATCATGCTGCAGATTTTCTGCAGAGATCTTGCACGGGGGCTGTAAGAGCTACCACAGGTGCATGAGGCTTGTGGCCATGCTGCGATGCTGGTCTGTGTGTGGGCATTGACCCCAGCACACTCAGGCAGGGCAGCATTGCCAAGCTTGAGCTTGGCATCAACCTGACATCATCCTGCGGCATTTTTCCAGAGCTTCTGTGGCTCAGGAGACAGATTTGTCTTTCCTGTCAAGCAGAAATAGCTGAAGCTTCCCTGAGCAGAGCTAAAGTCCCTTGATGCCACCAGTACCTTCATCCTGATGTGTCCTCAACACAGTTTCAGTGACTGAGGCTGCTCTGCTGGTACATATTGGGCTGCATCTGGTTACCCTCTCTCTGGAGGATCCAGAAATAAATCCTGGGGCTGCATTCTCCTTCCATCACCATCTAGCTAAGGCACCACCCTGTCAAGCCCAGTGGATTGACACAGAGTCTAGGGAAAAGTGACTGACACCATAGCTCTTTCTCCATACTGGGTGATAGTCTCCAGAGCCAAGCCCAAAACTTTTGCTTGCTTTTTCCTCCCTTCTCCTCCCCTCCATGGAAAACTGGTGGAGAGGGGGTTGGCAAAAAAAATAAATAATTGAAATGCTTTAGCAGCAACTTATTGGCAGAAAGATGGAAACTGTGTTTGGAAAGTTGGCAGAGAGGCCACATACACAACTTTTTACCCTGGGGCAAATTCCCTCAAACAGCCACAAATCCAGCCTTTGCTGGTGAGGGAAAAAGCTGATTTTAAGCATTACTCCTTACCCAGACCATTTCAGTTTTAATAAATTCACATTAATCTGTGCCAGCATAGGTTTTCCTCTGACTACCAAGTCACCCTACCTTGGATGCTGACATGCCACTGGGCTATGAAGCAGTGGGAACAGGAGTTTCTTGGGAATTGCTTTCAAGTGGCAGCACTTGAAAGAATTCGGAACAAAGATTTTCACAGTCTGTAATGTCCTGTACCAAATCCCTGCCTGTGCCACAACCCCTTCCCTAACCCTGGGGAGGAGCCAGGAAAGGCTGAATGGAGAGCAGGTGATGGGCAGTTGGGTTTGCTGTGCCAGCAAGGAGGCAAGGCAGCTGGCTGGCTGCTCTGCTGGCCAAAACCTCCCCAGGCTCTGAAAGCACATCTGCAGCTTTTGTGAGTTCCCCCATCCACAACAGCAGGATGGGAGCTCTGGCACAAATACCTCTCTGCTTTGCCCACAGAAAAGCAAGGCTGTGCATCCAGAATTTGGCATGGATGCATTTCACAGCTGACTTGGGGCTGGGGAGAAAAAGCCCACCCCAGTTGTAGAAGCAGCTCCATCAGTCTGCAGCTTGTGCTGGATGAAGCTGGGCTGGGGCTGGATAAGTAGGTAAACCACTGAGCAATCCTTGCCTTGCCTTGCACAAAGATGCTCAGAGCAAGGGTCAGGTGTGTGCAGAGTGGAGATCCCCCTCACCTGGGGTTACTGCTCTCTGCAGCTGTGCAAAATGGAAGTCATGTAATCCCCCTATCCAGCAATATCTGCTTTCCAAGGGAGGGGTCAGGGGCACTCACTTTTGATCTCATAATATTTCTGTGCTGGTCCTTCCCCTGCAGAGAACTGTCATACAACCAAATTGAAGATCTGCCCAGTTTCCACCGGTGTCAGCAACTGGAGGAGCTGTGAGTAAAGAGATGCCCTTACTTGCGCTATGCTCTGGGGAAAAGGGGCTGATTTGGGGATAGAGGCAGCTCCCAAACACAAAAGTCAACCTTCACCAAGCACTGGGAAAGCTGAGCTTTATAACTCACTATTTGGACTGTAAGTGGACCAGAGCACCACACTTTGCCCCTGTGCAAATACAGAATAAAAATACATCCCCTGTGCATAGGAGCTTAATTCTCTCGGGTCTTTTCGGAGGTCCCAGCCACAGCAAACATAAGTAGGATGTGACAGCACTGAATTTTACTTCACTAATTCAAGTCCCAATATGAGCTAATCTAGAATGGGGTTTATCTCTACTATAAAAACCTTCTGCTTCAAGGAGTGGTCTCATCCCCTGGGCACAAAGCAGCTCTTTTCCACACTGCTCAGGGCTAGCCACTCTGTGGAGAAGATTGATGCTTTCCTCATTTAGTACTTGTATTGGGTCTTCTCTGGACCCTGGGAGGCACCTCTGTTGCTCTGAAACAGAGTTATTCACGTTCAGTTCAAGGTGTCTGGAGATCTGGCCCTACATTTCAAATCTAACAGAAGTTCTTGGCCTTTTTGAGAAAAAAAAAAAATAAAATAGACTCCATGATTTTTTATAGAATTCTGAAACCTGGAAGAGTAGATGTGTGGGAGCAGCATCCCCACAAAAATACACTGGAGAGGTTGTCCCTGCTCTCTGCAGCACCCCAGCCTGGATGGCCAGACCATTTCATTGATCCTTAGCAAAACCACACATCGGGACACTGAAATCACATGAAAATGAGAGTTACATAGCCTGTGCTGGCTCTTCAGGAGCTCTGAGGACAAAGTTAGAGCTGGATGTATTTTAGCTAAAGTGCCACCAGGAAAATGTTTAAAAAAATAGAAAATACATCAAAAAATGGACAAACTTTCAGAACTCCAAAACTGTAGTTTCACTCATTGTGCCTAAATTGCTTCTTACAATATTTTATAATATGCCAAATTCAGACTTATGATTAACATCAAAGTGCAGTAAATCCCTCTTTCAGACTACTTAAGTCAGACAGACTGTGTCTTATATTAACATTTTCTTACAAAATGAGTATTTGGTCCCTTAAGCCCAAAGTTATCATCCTGTAAGCCCCACCCCCACCAGGCATCAGCCTTCCTGCTGGGAAATACGTTGGAAACAAGTCTGGTGGTGCATGGTGGTGCAGCCTGGCATGCAAACAACTTATGTGTGCCAGTTGCTCTGCTGTAACTGCCAATGTGCAGGTTTTTACCTGCAACACACAGGTGGTCCTCACAGCTAAACATCCTTGACTTATATTTCACTAGCTTGCTCCAATATCCCTTCTTCCCAAGCTCCAGCTTTCCCACTCAGTGCTCTTCTACCTGAGACCCCCAAATTTGTGCACAGAGCTTCCCATGGCCCTCCCTTGAAATCTTAACTAGATGTACAAGGAATGCCTTCTTGGCTACATGGAGTGTTGAGAAACCAGTAGTAGAGCAGATATGAGAGCCTCAAGCCCCTGCCTCTGAAACAGGAATGTGGGGCCAAATACCAGCGGAGATATTACAGCCATCAGGTGCAGGTCCTTGTGTGAGATGAGTCAAGATCATTTCTGAGTCTGAAAGCAGGTTAGCTACACAACAAACACCCAAGGGAGCTGTTGTAAGTAGAGCACTAGTCTGTGGCTGTCTCCCCTTTGTCGTGGTTTAACCCCAGCCAGCAACTAAGCACCACGCAGCCGCTCACTCACTCCCCCCCCATCCAGTGGGATGGGGGAGAAAATCAGGAAAAGAAGTAAAACTCCTGGGTTGAGATAAGAACGGTTTAATAGAACAGAAAAGAAGAAACTAATAATGATAATGATAACACTAATAAAATGACAACAGTAATAAAAGGATTGAAATGTACAAATGATGCGCAGTGCAATTGCTCACCACCTGCTGACCGACACCCAGCCAGTCCCCAAGCGGCGAAATCCCCTGCCCCCCCCACTTCCCAGTTCCTAAACTAGATGGGACGTCACATGGTATGGAATACACTGTTGGCCAGTTTGGGTCAGGTGCCCTGGCTGGGCATGAGAAGCTGAAAAATCCTTGACTATAGTCTAAACACTACGGAGCAACAACTGAAAACATCAGTGTTATCAACATTCTTCACATACTGAACTCAAAACACAGCACTGTACCAGCTACTAGGAAGACAGTTAACTCTATCCCAGCTGAAACCAGGACACCCTTGCAGAAGGTCACACATGGGGAGACCACATCTGCAGGTCTGGGAATTCATGATGGGCATTTTGCAGAAATTTTAAAAAATATTCACCCTTGTTCCACACTAGGGAAAAGAAAACTGAAAAACTTAATGTTTCCCACAAAGTGGATGCTTGGATCAAGATGTCTCTCGAGAGATGTAGGGGTTGTATAGGTCAGTCGGCAAACACCATGTGAGCCCTTACCCTGCCCCCTCCCCTGCTCTGGGGAGTGCAGGAGGCTGCTGGAAGGGAGATGTGCAGGGGCTGAGGCACTTCATGAAATTACATGTGCAGGATGTGGACAGTGGGTTCAGCAAGGCATCAGGATTTTTCTTCATAAAAACCTGAGATGCCTTCAGCCCTCAAACCCCCTTCATCATCACCAAGGCAAAAGGCAGCACCATGTAGTCCTTCCCAAAGGGTCACTCAGAGCTGTTTGCTGACTCACTGGCTCCGAGATCTCCTCTTTTGCTCTGGACGAAGCAGTCTGAAGGCTTAGGGTGGAGCAGAGTGGGAAACCAGCATGGCTTTGGAGATAATGAGGCACCTTTAACCACTGCACATCAATGGCACTTTACTGTGCCATGATGGCATCAAAAGGAGAGGCTGGCTGAGCGCTGGAACAGCCCATAGGAGAGAATGGCTTTGAGCTGTTCTGTTGCTCATCCTGTTTACCCCTTGAAGTTAGAGTAGGCCTCCCAAGCGCAAATGACAACTTCCACTGTGACAGTTTGCATCTGCTGCCATGGGACAAAGATCCCTACAAAGTACGAATGCTGCCTTCAGGTATTTTCTCAAACCAGTTTCTGTTTTGTCAGTGGTCTCCAGCACAACAGGATCCATGAAATCAGAGCAGACACCTTTATGCAGCTGATGGCCCTGCGCTCCATGTAAGTATTGTCTGGCAGGGGGAACAACTGGGCTTTTTGCTGGGGGAAGGGGAACTGTGAGCACCCAGCCAGGCCAGTGTGGAGTTTCCCAACCCCACCCCCTCTGCCTCTGCTGGGAGGCTTTACCATCTAGTCCCTCTTCCACTTCCCCTTACAAAAGAACAGGGCACAAACCTTCCCTCTGGCTTCCTTTCTGCATGTAGACAACCACTGTAAACAAACTTATTACCTGCCAGCCTTCCTGCCCACATATGCGGACACTCCACACCACACTCTCTAACCACATGCTGCAACTTGTGCGTTGCACAGCACACATTACTGAGACCTGCCTCCTAAATGCCCATGCAGACACGGACTCATGGCAAGGATTTACCATGGTGTGCATGAGCTCTAGCACCCCTTTCCATACACATGCTAATCCTTGCCTATGCACTCCTGGAACACCCGGCAGAACATCCCATTTGATTTGGGACTGTCTCCCCACAACTCAAAAGCATATGTTGGATGTATTAAGTGCACACAAGCATGCACATATCATACATGCATAGTGACCGTGCAGTAGACAGCCCACTTAAGTGCTTGGTACCTTTGAGAAGCTAGTAAGGCTCCGTAGGGCATGATTCTCCCTGTGACACTTAGGAAGAGCCCTTTAAGTGCTGATGGTCTTTATCTGAGGTTGTTTTAGGAAGTGAACTGAATCGCATAAAAGCTTTTTCCTATGGTGCAGCAATTTGAGTGTCATTTAATAGGCCAGCATTCCTAGAGATCCCATGAGTGTCACGTACACGATGTTTATAACTGCACAGGAACACTCACATATTACATGTAACACTACAGACAAGCATGCAAATATGAGCATGCTACTGCCACACTATAGTCACACAAACATACCGCTGAGCGTGTAAGCTCTATCATTTGCCTTTGGGTATGTTCTGGGTCCCTGTGGGAAGGATTCATCTCACACAACTTCAGCCTTTTGCAGTGTGATGCACATATCTGGGCACTTGGCTCCCTTCAGAGCTGGAGAGATGAACATATATGTAGGAGATTGCTTGTGTAGTCAGCCTTAGGAGAAGAAAAGCTTCCTAATATGCTGGTTCCTCTCTGCTGATAACAGAGGGAGTTGAGCCCTCTAGCTCAGATGGAAGCAGAGCTTATGGAGGAACCTCAATGAATCCAAGCGAACTTTACATGACAGGAGACACTCTAAGATGACCTTGGTTCACTTTCCACACAGCCCCTGACCCTATCTGCCCTTGCCTGGGCACCCAGCACTGTGACCACATCAGGGATGCTCTGGCACTAAGGCATAACCTGTCTACTGCTCTGAGGTTTAGTATGTTAGCATAAAATCCCCAAATTTACAGAAATGAACCCAGAAAGGATCCTTTCCCATTGGTCTCAGTGGAGGAGCTCCTGCAAGGCAAACTCTTGTGCTCTCTGTTAGAAACCACCCATATATAGACCCAAACATATTTATCTCCAGGGAGCTGCAATGAGACAGAACTTGCTGCTGACCAAGGGGCTACATATCCCACATTTTCTTGCATCCAACCCCTTGACCAGGCCGGTGTCAGAAGCTTCACTGCCCTGCTCTGCACCCCTCTTACTGGCATGTCCTTGCCTTGCAGAGACCTGAGCTGGAATTACATCCAGTTTATTCACCCTGAAGCCTTTGTGACCCTGCACTCTCTCACCAAGCTGTAAGTTGCAGTGATATTTCTTTCAGAGTGGGCCATGGAGACCAGGTATCTGAGGACCTCAGACTGACTCACCAAGCTACCAGGACACCTGGCATTTAGATATCAGAAGGCTGCAGTGCTGAGGTGCATGTCTCAGCACTAACATGGGCAGACCAAATCCCAAGGCTTCCTATCAATATTAAAGGGATGATGAAAGCACAGAAGAGGCCATTTTCAAGATGCTCTCACCCTGAACACTTAAACCTCTACTTTCTGATGCTTTCATAAGTGCCTTAGTTGCCTTTATGAAAGCATGAAAGATGCTTTCTGAAAGATCAGCATGATAGACCATTTCAGCAAGAGTCATTGCAGATCATCTTTGCTGGTTCTGGAGGGGCCCCAGTCCTCAGCCCCCTCACTAAGACTCTTGGGTATTTTATGGGCTGGGAGTTGCAGTCATACCTGACCTATTATGGGGGAAGTGGTGGGGGAAGAGATGCATGGGGCAGATATGTGCACAGGGAGGTAGATACTACCCAGAAATTTCAGCGTGGGCATTAACACTCGCCCCTCATTTTCCCCAGGGATTGCAGCATCAATCCATTTATCTCCAGAGGATCTTGGTCCCCGTGCAGCACCCAGCCCCATTTCAGCATCATGTTTGAGGGAGCAATCAAGGCAGGCAGCCTCTGCTTGGCTGAGATAGCACTAGCAGCAAAACACTGACCGCAGTCTCCCTCTCTGCTTTCCCTTCATCAGGGACTTGACTGATAACCGGCTGGTCACGCTGCCTCTGGATGGTTTGGGTGGACTGACTTATCTGAAGCTCCAAGGCAACCCAGCTCTCTCTGAGCCCTTCACCAAGGAGAGCTTCCCCAAAATGAGGTACTGGTGGTGGTGGCTCTTTCACTTCTGGCACTCAGCACAGCCTGTATTTGCTTACAGCAATCAGCCTTCTGCTTTCCTTGTTTATCTCACGCTTTCCTCCATCCTTTTAGGCCAATAGGTTGAGGAAGCTTCATCTGCTGCTAACGTGCCTCATCTTTTAAAGTCTTCCACAGGAGAGTGGTGATGCATTCCTGGGCCTGCCACCCCCACCCCAAACACACACACAAGTGGAAAGCACAGAGTGGGCCCAGCTCAGGGCTCCTCTCAATGGAAAACATTCCCAGAAGCCAGTCCTAGCTAATGACATCCAGCTTTCCTTCAGTAAACTCTGTTTGTGTGGCCGTGTCTTGTCTGCTATGGATTAATGAGGAGCCTGAAGGGGTCAAACTGAGCAAGATGAGGCTGCAAAAGGCTTGGAGCACAGTATCACACTGCAGGCTCTGGCTGTCCTGACCCTCCCTTGGTGGTGGGTCTCCAGCATGGCACCTGCCCTCAGGTTGAGGGGCCCATGGCCCAGATGACTCAAATTCCCCTGAGGTGAAGCCATCTTTTGCTTGGGTTTCCCAGCTAGTTCCCTTGGAGCCAAGGATGCATGAGCTGATGCTCCCACTCATCCAGTACAGGTTCCCAAATGCTGGAGCTTCTCAAATTTAGACACCTGCAACTGTGCTGGAGTCACAGGCCCCTGCACCACCATTGGGCTTAATAGCTCAGGTCTGATGAAAAGTGCGGAGCTCTCACTTCGATCTGCCTCAGCAATGGTGCCTACAGGGCTTTCCCTTCTGACTTTTTTCACTCATCATGGCTGGGATCTGTTGCATGACTGGTTTCCAAATGGTAGGGGATCCCAGAAGCTTCTGGAGGGCTTTCCACACCCAAGATGGCAGTCCCTTGTGCAGAGTGGGTCAAGTTCAGCACTTCCAGGGGTGTGTCTCCTCTAAACTAATTCCATTGACATCTGTGGAGCTGGTTTGGATTTGTACCAGAGAGACTGAGTCTGCAGGAGTGGTTCATTGAACCACGCCAGGCAATGGACCCATTAACATTTCCTAAATTTGGGGGTACTGCCATTAAGTAGTCTTATTTTGGGGGCATATTTCTGGAGGCATCATCTAAGAACAGTTCTTAGCCATCCTAGGAGGACCTGTACCTCCCTACCACCTTTCAATAAGAGGATTTAATTTGGAGCTTATAACAGGAAGCAAGCTTGTATACAGAGTTTCCATAGCCTCCCGGGGCTCAGCCAGAAATGTTTGGGAACTTAAAACAAAAGCATATTTTTAGAATATAGAGTTTCATTGTATTTACTGATCTTGTCAGAAGACCTTAATTGTCTGGAAAACCTGAGGTTCCTTTGCCCTCATCAGCAGTCTTCCTGACTTCGAGCAAAGAAACAGGAGTTTGCTGTCTTTGAAGAAAACGCAGTTGCTGACTGATAGCCTGGTATTTCATCTAGATGATGTTCAGCTGCTGTTTAATTAACCTCATAATATATGCTATAATTAACAACTAACAATTCTACTTTCAAGTAGAAATCAGACATACTAAAATAACTTGCTACACTTGAGAGACCTGAGATTTTCCTGCCTGAGCTGGCAGGGTTGAGCCACACTCATGGAACTGAAGTTTGGAGGTGCCTCTCTGACCTTCAGAAACTAGCAAGGGGGACCTTGCACTTGCTCAAGCTCTCAGGAAGTTACTCACCTTGAACAAAAGAATGGATGCCCAGCAAAAAATGTCCTTGGGGTAAAAAAAAGAAGACTCCACATGCACGTGGCATATTGCTAGAGGGCATGGGAAAGAGAAGCTAATTCAGTCTAGAGAGAACTGCAGAAAGTTTTTAGGAATTATCCAGGAACTTTGGTGCAGTTTCCAAACCTGCTGTTTGACAACATTCTATTGACAGACAATGTCTTAAGTGCCAGAAGTGGGGCAGTGCAGAGACATCATGGGGTGACTTGGGTCCACACTCTGTCCTACGTGGAGTCCTTCACCAGAGCAAAGTCCTGTTCCAACATAACCATCACCTGACAGACTGGCTTTTGTTACATATCGAAATTAAGCAAAAAGTGCAAAGCAATGGAGAGTCAGGTCATGAAAGCAATGCACCTCAAAGTTCTGCTTTCCCCCTTTGCAGAGTCCTCGAGGTACCTTATGCCTACCAGTGCTGTGCCTATGGAAGCTGCAGCAGCTTCTTCAAGATGTCCAACCAATGGCAGGCAGAAGACATGAGCCCTGAGGAGGACGATCCCCACAAGAGGACCATGGAATTGTTTCCAGGTCATGCTGATAATCACTGTAAGTAAACTGGGCTGAATGGTGATCAATCCATGGGCAGGGCCATGCTGCGAGCTAGTATGCGGTCCTACTGCTAGCCATGGAGTTACCCCTGCCTCAGGGAAGGCAGACTGATCCTTCTCCAGCTCTAGTGGCCAGTTGTTGTGAATGGGCTTCAGTTAGTGTCACTGCATTGGAGAGAGCTGATCTGGCACATCCAAACCTTCACAATCTAACAGAAAGATCTGGCAGTCCTCAACAGCATGGACACGTTTGCTAATTTGGCCTTGCTGACTATAGAGGGAGGCTACCCAAGTTGGCTACTGAAAGGTGGCTTGGTCATTAGACTTCTGGGCAGTTCGGAGCCTTTGGCAGGACCCTAGGATTAATCTGAATAAGAGAAGGAACTCAAAGAACTGGAATGTGCAGCTGGCTGGAGACAGAGACCTATGTCTGTGCTACTTTTGTGCACATACCCTGATGCTACAGCAAAGGTCAGGGTTAGGTATGAACAAAAGGACACGTTTGGGAAATATGATGAGCTCAGCACAGGGGCTAGCCTATGCAGGGCAGAAATGGCTCCACAGTTAGAGATAAGCAGCGCTTTCTGTTCAAGAGTCAATTTATTCTGTGCTCTAAGTCACTTCTGCAAAGACCTCCATGAAATCTATTGCACGAGGCCAGCAGAGGAGTGTGCAAAGCACACCACCTGCACCCACAGACTCACAGCACAACAGCAGCTCCAAGAGGAAAGCTGGTGTGATCCCTTTGCAAGAGAATCTCAGAATAATGTGAAGAAAAGCATGAGCCCCTTTGCTTCCTCTGTAACTGCTGGAGAGTGGAAATAGCATTTCAGGACACAGCTTGGATACTGCCTTTGTTTATATGTTTGCCCTGTAGGCAAAACCACATCATGCTGTGTGCCTGTAGGAGATGGGGAGAGGGCTTGAGTCCCTGGGGAGTGCTTGACTCACCTGCTCCCAGCAGGACCGTGCACCCAGCCATAACCAGGGGCTCTGCAGGATCTCCTCCTGCATCCTAAGCAGGCAGGACTAGATCTGGAGACAGATATTGACCCAGAGCAGTTGGGTTCTCTGTGTTACAGCAGTGATGGGAGGCAGGATGACCCAGACACTTTATGACACAGCCAGCGAGTGAGTCACAAGCCCTGCATCCCTGCTCCTGCCATCTGCCCTGCCCTGATCCTTCACAGACTAAGAATAAGCTTTAGCAATGTATAAAGTCCAGCCAGAGGCTAACAAGTGTGATTCCTACCAGCATGATGTGGCTCCTGGAAGCATGGTAGACTTGGTGGTTACACTGGGCAGACAGTACAAAGGAGCCATATGTTACGGTCATTGCTGCAGGAATTTCTTCTTGGTTGGGTCAGTTTTTCCATCATTAATGCAGCCCATACTTTAACGGTCCTTGTGCTTATAGTTGGGGTGTTTGCTCAGCAAATTACAGCATCTGTGAAAAGACCTGGTTTGCCGCCAGGGCCCATAGTACTGCTTACAGACCTGCTTTTGCTGGGCATCAAAGCGTTTGGTGTCTCAAACAATATTCTCTCCTGGCCCTGTTAGCAGACCACTACCTACTAAAGACTCCCAGGCCTCCAAGACAGTCTCAGCCTCATGAATTATATGTGTATTGATGACATATTGGGACCAGAGGGGAATACTGACTGATTCTAAGATGTGCCAGATGAGACTATTAGCAGCTCATAAAGGCTCACATTCTCAGATCTTAAGCACTGGGTTTGTCTTGAAATATCAAACCACAGAGGTGCAAATGTGAAACGCACAAGAACATACTTTCTTACTGTGTGCGGCTTTTGCAGATGACTCTCCTTATAATTCAGCAATGCATGGTCTAGTCTTGACAATGAAGTTTTATGATATTGCTATTTTACTTAATTAATTGTTGCTTTATTTCTGTCCCCAGTGCTTCCTTTCTGATGGCCACCAGTGGTATTTAGCTGTGTTATATGAATCTTGTAACACTTCCTCATTAAAAAGGAAAAGAGCTCCTAAACATTCCTTCCATGCAAGAGATAAAGTGGCTTCATTAAAAGAAAATAATTCAGGGCTCTGTCCCTGCACTGTACAGCCAGGCTCATCAGGGTGCTTGCATGCTGTGGAAGAACTTGTGAGAGGGATGGGGCATGCTTCCAGATAGCCATGTCCTCTCAGCCTTGCATAGTGCTTCCAACAAGGCACTGAGGAGCCCTTTACAAAAAAGTCCGCAGAACCTCACAGCCAGGCGGTGAAAGGCGACTTGTCCCAGGCAGCCATGTAGGGGCGAGAAATGGGTCCCTGGTGGCACATCCCTGCTCCAGCAGCCAGGCAATGCTGCCTCCCACAGTGTGTTCCACTCCTGCATCCAGCATCCATCCCTCAGTCAAGCCCAGCACCCAAGAGACTGTCTGACTCCAGCCACAGAGTGCACACGGTGCCATGCTCCCCAGAGCCAGCTCAGCTCTTTCCCATCCTCCCAGGGCCCCCGATGACCAGGAACCCCCCAGACATCACCCAAGTGTGTCCATTCACATCTGAGTAACAGCCACCCAAAGCCCAAAGGAGTGTAGTTAGTGCATGTCTCATCACTCTGTCACCTTGTCACTACGGATATTTAAGGTCCTGTGGCCAAATTTTTTGGTGCTTGGGATATGCCTCTTTGGATTATAGTTGGTGGCATTTAGCAGATACCCCCTGCTCCAAGCCTGTCCCATGTGGCTGGGCAGCACCTCAAAGATGGCTCAGGGGCTTGTCATACAGGACATCCACCCAACACTCTCCAGCAGCTCACTCCTTCCACCCTCCCGAAACTGGCTGCAGAGGGAGAACAGGCAAAGTGCAAGTACTAACCATTGCCATGGGGCACTTCCATCACAGTGCCAGCACTCCCCTTCAGGCCCACTGGTTTGAGGATAGAAAGGGATGTATTTACTTACAAACATATGTTGGCAATAATGGAACAAAGCTATAGAAAGCAAGAAAAGAACACACTGGGATGGTTATCCTTGACAATAGGACACTGCTTTACCCAGTCCAGCATCTCCATTAGCTTGTAAAGATGACTAATTAACTTTTGCAACCATCCAGCAAACCCTGGAGGGTCCTTAGAGCTACACTTTTCCTGCTTCTGTCATTCAAAAAGGCTACTCAAGTCCTGCAAAAAGCACCTGCCCAGGCCCCTTACAGCCACCCATGCACTAACTCTGAGGGAGAGAGCAATTATCTGCAAACCCCACATGGGGACTGCTCTGGCTAAGGCAGACAGTACTAAAGGGGAAGAATCATCCAGCCCACTGGTTTTTGTTCTACCCTTTCTCCAGTATTTCTCCTCCTCTCCTTCTGACTTCGGTGTTGGTACAGCTATCTGAGAACAATTTTTCACGGAAAGGGCACTACTAGCAAAGTGGGGTTTTTCCATAAGGCCTCAGAAAGTGGAGGCACCTTAGCAAAATTCAAATAAATAAGAGCTACTTCAAAAACAATGTAGTCTGCCTTGCTAGAACACAACAGTCATTTTCTTTTCTCTACAGTTCGCAGGCTGGAAGAAGTACTGATTTCCAGCAGAGAGGTACATTTTCTGCTTTGAATCCCACTGTGCTGCCAAGGATTGCTTTGCAATTCACAGCTAGCTCAGTAGTCCAGGCAAAACAAAAGATCTCTCCTTCACTTCATGCAAATGTTTAACCTACGCTTAAAAACAGCCTTTGTGCATTCTGGCCCTTTGAAGAGAAAAGTGGGGGCGGGGGGGCAGATTACACTTTAACATTACCATGGGTTGAGTGGCAGGGGGGCACAGAAAGTGCAAGTCTCCGCATTTATTTGAGTATTATGACTGCACATCACAGCCTCCACACTGTGGATGGAAAAGACACTGGAGATTTATAAGACTATAAAATACAAGGAGGAAATATTTTTCCATCCCACTGTGAGTGTTTTCTTGCCAGACTCCAAAGCAGCAGTAATATTTCAACTTTTATACAGACAGATTTAAAAAATGGCATTTTTTTCCAAAGCTCACTGAAGCCGAGAAAGCCACAATGCTTGTCAGGAGGCACTAAAGATAGCACATTATTTGTCATCATTCTTTAATCAATTAATCCCGGTCATATTTTCAAACACAGGCAAGGAGCAGACCTCATGAGAGGCACCATTTCTAAACAGATTAGGCAACTAAATGCCACTTAGGTTAGCCATATCTTCAGCACTGTGGAAACTTGCCTTCCTGGCCAGTGTCTGAGCTGCCAGGTGCACACCTGGGCACCAGCATCAGTCCATATCATCCAAGGGAGAGTTCATCCCACAGCCACAGATCCAGCTCCCTAGCTAGTGGGCTGCAGCAAGAAAAAAACATGTCCTTTCCCCTTCCTCCCGCCCACAGAAAACCCTCCAAAGATCTCCACTGGGAGCACAAGGCTGTGCTGGTGCCATGGGTGGGGATGGTGCAGTGGGACAGCAGCTGTCCTCACTGTGTCACAGTGCTGTGAATCAGAGGTAGTTTGAGAAGAGGAATAAGGAACAGAGCAGAAAAGCATGTCTTGGATTAGATTAACAGGATGCCATTCTCCTTGGTGATGAACTACACCTACAGGCCATCGAAAACACAGCTGAGCTCTCAGCCCCATTCTCTTCCAGCAGCTTCTCCTTCAGCCAGGGAGTGTCTGCCCGACCCTCAGAGAGCCCAAGCCTGGCTCAGGGTGCAGCTGCCAGCATGATGAGGATGCTGGCCCTGCAGGCTGGGTTCTGAGGGCAGTGCAGTCTGGTTGCATAAACCCTACAGATCCAAAGCCTGCAGGCATGGGCAATCAGTCTGTCTTTAAGCAAATTCAGGAATGGGAATGTCCAGGGTTAAAAACAGGGCACCACAGTCCCAAGAAATCATAGGACATAAAATAAAGCAATAAATGTTGGGTTCTCTTGTGTTTTTGCTTCTGAGCCTTTTGGTGGTGGTGGTTGCTGACAAACAAGTTGCGCTGCAAGTAGAGGCTAATGGCTCTCTCTGAACAAAGCTCCAAAGTCCTTGTTGATGAACTAACGTTGGACAAAGCCTGCCCAGAAAGCTTCGAAGATGCATTTGAAGGCTTTGTTTTCTATAACCACATAGACTAGAGTATTTCTTTATTTTTAATAAAGCATGCTAGGGAGGAGGGATCTGCAGTCACACAACTCTGGGATCTGGGGCTCTTACACTTCAAATGTTGGGAGTAACCTAAAAACATGGGGGTTGGCCACATTGCAACCTACCAATGTTTACAAGGCCTTCTCCCTCTACAGCAGTGACTGCAGGGGACAAACTGGACACCAGCAGCTACTTTGAACTTGTAGGCTGGGAACTGGCTGGGGAGGTCTGGGTTGAGGACAGGCAGTGGGAAAAGCTTCTGGCCCAGTTAGCCCTGATGGCCCTGCTTGTTCTTCTCTGAGCACCGTTTCTCATTGTTTTCTCCCCAGATGACTTAGATGCAGATGACCTCCAGCTGGACCTTGAGGAATCAAAGTTGCACCCCACTATTCAGTGCACGCCAAGCCCCGGTGAGCAGCCAGGGAAACCCTTTGAACAAAGCTGGGATACTTTGAGCTTCTCTAAATCCCCAGGATCCCACAACCCTTCCTGCAGTGTCTCATAGATGTGCACATCAGAAGCCTAAATGGTTGGGCTTTGGCCAAACTGGGGACAAGTGAGGAGTTCCTTCTCCCACTCGGAGGCAGCTGCCCTCCTATGAGGAGAGGACAAGGTAATGGTATCCCTGACCAGGAATCCCAGGTATCACCAGCTCCTCCATCCACCAAACTGCCCACAGTCAGACTCTGTCTTTCAAGAAGTTCCTGTTCCCTTGCAACTTTTACTTTGCTTTGTCCCAGCCAGCCCAGAATATTGCACGACAAGACCTTGTCCTTGATCTCCTGATCATACTTGCGGCACTGCAAACTGCAGGGGTACTTTACTCTGTCTCCTGAGAAAGGGAGAGAAGTGAGGTGCTGGACTGCACCCAGCCACTTTCTCCTTACTTCCATCAACAACATGCCAGCAGGCACAGGCTGGCTGGGACATGAGGAAGCTGCCTTCTGATTTTGTCCCCATTCACAGCTCAGTGGTATGTTACACAAGCACAACTGGAGGCTGGAGAGGCCTGGCTCCATCCAGGCTGCTGTGGGACACTGGCAAGGATGGAGTTTTCACCAGCTGTCCCACTGAGTTTGCTGCAAAAGAGACAAGAAGGAACAAGATTTTAGCAGAGGGCATGCCCTGCTGCCTGGGTACAGAGTTGCTGGCTCTCTGAGGAAAGCCAGCCGAAGACCTCCACGCTTTTTGAGCCGAACAAGATTTCCCAATGTCCTTTAACATCTTTTGTTCTCAACCGCCTAAAACTTGGCCTGTCCTGTTTCTGGTTTTGCTGAGCTCCCACCCTGAGCCCCTCACTGTAACATCCATATCCCTCCCACATGCAACTCTGTCTCATTGCACTGTCTCTGCTCCGTCTCTTCTTTTCCCTTTGGCAAACAGCATCCACCACCAGTCCCCTTTTTACCCCTCCATGACCTTCCCTTATTCACTCCTCCTTCTCCCCATATCCATCCTCCACCATTCTTTCTCCTGACATCCTCCCACATTCTCCTTGCTCAGGCTCCTCTGTCCCTTCCCTGCCACCCCAGCTCCCTCCAGCTCTTCCTTGACCCTGTTATCTCTCCCTCCTGCTCTAACACTTCATCTCATCTTGGCCATCCCCTCTGTGCAGAGGTCATTCATACAGAAACAGTAAGACACCACTTAGCCAAGGTCTTGAGTAGAAGGGCAGAGGTTGGCAATATCAGAGCAGGATGCAGCATCCTGACATCTCTCGCACATCTCCACACCACTAACTCCAAGATCCCAGGCGTATGTGAGAAGAAGCAGCTAACGGCAGAGTGGCCCAAATGCCAAGCTGACACCAGGAGTGTTAGTGGGTCTGGAGTCCCACAGAAATGTGGTTCATTGTGGTCATGAGCTCTTTTGGGCAAATGCCTACCTGGAGCTCAGACTCTGCCCCATTGACCAGTGTAGGGCAGGTGGGACATGAGAGCAAAAAGGCTTTGCCATACATACAGTCATGGGGTGGCAATGCCAGCCCCCAACCTGTTTACATTTTAGGAGCTCTGATAAGTTTGCCATTTCTCACATTTCCCATATGACCTCTCCCTGTACCTCATTTCTGCCCTATACAAGATCTGAGGAGATGCCCGAGGCACACCAGTGTGAGCACAGGAGTGTAGGGATGGAGCCAAGAGGCAGCTGCAGAAAAGGGCAGACAAAGTTGTATGCTCCTTTCCAGCCCTCAGCATTCAAGGGGCTGGTGGGGTCAGAAAAGGGCTAGGACCTGGCCACTGCTCTGAGCAGCACCACTAGAGTGAAACGGTCTATTCTGGGTATAACTTTGGGGTTTGTTTTCTTCCAGGTCCCTTCAAGCCTTGTGATCATTTGTTTGAAAGCTGGATCATCCGCCTGGGAGTCTGGGTCATTGTTCTGGTCTCGGTGCTCTGCAACGGGCTGGTCATTCTGGCTGTCTTTGCCTCTCCCAGCTACCTCTCTCCGGTTAAGTTCATCATCGGCTCCATAGCTGGAGCCAACATGCTGACTGGTATTTCCTGCAGTATGCTGGCTCTCGTTGACGCCCTGACCTACAGCCAGTTTGCCAAATATGGTGCCAGGTGGGAGACCGGTGCAGGCTGCAGGGTGACGGGATTCCTGTCAGTGTTTGCCTCTGAGGCTGCCATCTTTCTGCTGACATTGGCTGCCGTGCAGTGCAGCATTTCAGTCTCCTGTGTGCGGGGCTATGGAAAGTCACCCTTCTTAGGCAAGGTCAAGGCTGCTGCCTTTTGCTGCCTGTTGCTGTCTTCTGTGGCTGCCATTCTGCCCCTCTTCTCCATTGGGGAATATGGAGCATCCCCTCTCTGCCTCCCGTATCCCATCCCAGATGGGAAACCCACCACCCTGGGCTTCACTGTGGCCTTGGTGATGACAAACATGCTCTGCTTCCTGACTATCACAGGCACCTACATCCGACTCTACTGCAACCTGCTGAAGGGGGAGTTCAGCGCTGTCTGGGACTGTGCCATGGTCAAGCATGTGGCCTGGCTGATCTTCACCAACTGCCTCCTCTACTGCCCAGTGGCCTTCCTCACTTTCTCTTCCATGCTCAACCTCTTCCTCATCACCCCAGAGGTCATCAAATCCATCCTCCTTGTGGTCCTGCCCCTGCCTGCCTGCCTAAACCCCTTGCTCTACCTGCTCTTCAACCCCCACTTCAGAGATGACCTCCGCCTGCTGAGGCAGAAGGGCCAGGACAAGGGGAGCTACCCCCAGTCCTGCGGGGTCGATGACATGGAGAAAAGCTCCTATGACTCCACCCAGGCTCTGGTGAGCTTCTCCGACATTGACCACATATTTGAGACACCTGATTCCCTGGGAGTGCACCCCATTCTCGACAGCTACAGCTTCCCCTCCATGACACTCATCCCCTGCCAGCAAAGGGTGGGCACCAGGGGGAAGGAGAGGGGCTTCTCTGAGCATTGTCCCTGCCTCAATGACAGTGAGGTGCTGATCACTTCAGAGAGCCGAGATCCAGCCAGCAGCAGCCTCCGGATAACCTTCTTTCCCTCCCCACCCACACCACCCTACACGTCTCACTTATAAACCTCCTCTGAGTAGCCGTGCCAAACAGCCCCACACCACACACTGAGGGCCAGCCCCAGCGCTGGGTGGCCAGCAAGCTGACAGCAGGCTGCTCCATGTAAAGTACCAGTACAACCCATCTACCCTTACCCCCCATCATATCTGCCTGGGCAACAGGCACCGCTCTGCCAGCTGCCACATGCCTGGAAGGGCTCTGACTGACCTCCAGATACTCAAGGCTGGACATGGGAGGAGATAAACCCTTTGCGCAAGTGTTTCTCCTACTAGGGACTGCCTTGGAGAGAGCCCCATTAGCTCAGGAGATGGGCCAGGGAGACCCTCATCATCATCATCCTGCAGCATCGCAAGCCAGGAGGAGCCTGCAGCAAAGCCAAGCATGTCTTCTCAAGGCAGAGATGTCTTAGCAAGCCAAAGCCATTGCTCTGTGGCAGGAACACATGGAAATGGCCAACTGCAATGACATGGCCACCTATAGGGACCTCAAGCCTTGTCCTCAAGGGTCCTCCACAGGTCCTACAGACCCCTGGAAACGGTCTTGTGTCTGCCCCATGACATCGACTGGAAGAGCAGAAGTGGGTTAAAAGCAGTGTATCCATGTGTGCACCTGAGGTTTGGACCACCTCTGTTTTGGGAGGCTCGGCTTCATCCACTGGGAGCCTCATGGGTTGGGCAGGACCCCAACTTTCAGCAGATACCAGGAGCTGGGAATGCTTAGACCATCTTTCAATCTGACCCACAGTGTCTGACAAGGGGTCTCTGAACCCCAAGGCAGCCAAATCCAAACACCTCTCTGGAGAAACCTATGTGCTTTGCCTGAGGTCACTCAGCAGCACCTGGCCAAGGCACCCAAGGGAACACCGGGCTGCCTCCACCCTCATTGCTCTCTCCACCTTCACACGCTGTAGCACACCTGGGGCACTCCTGTCTGTACTCACCTGGCTCCTGGTCAGGCGCAGTGAAAATGGGCTCTGGCTCCCTCACTGCCCCAAAACCTCACTCCTGGAAGAGGCTGTTGGTTCTTGGGTACATGTCCCCCATACAGAATAGCCATACTGGGGGCTGCATTTGCCCTCCCCTATTTTAAGGGCAGCTTGTATAGAAGGAGGGAACAGAAATCAGCCTTGTGGGATGATGGTATCAGGAGGACACAGGCCACTTGGAACAGTCTCAGATTTGCCCCCTGCAGCTCAGGGATCTCCCAAATCCATCCTCTCCATCACAAACCCTCCCACTGCCACCCAATGCAGCAGGGAGCCCCACAGTCAGAGCTCAGGCCCTGGGCAAAGCTTTGGTTCTGCTGACACTACTGCAGCTGTATATCATTGATTCTTGTGAGATAATAAATGAGCCCCGTTGCTGATCAGTGGCTGGCTTCTGTCCTCTTGCATGTGAAAAGCACCTTGTTGGTTCATTCAGTGGCTGACTGCCTGCCTCTCCCAGCCAAGCTGGGCTGCTGTAGCTTGGATATTGTCTGTATTGCCTGAGTGAGGACTGGGAAATTGCATTGTGTCCACATGAGCAGGCACCACCCTCCCCACCCCTCTTCTTCAGAGGGACGAGCCGAACCACCTGCCTTTATGCAGCAGAATTACACCATCTGTGTCCCTCACCAGACCCCATGGATAAGACCCACCTGGTTGCATCCTGTGATCTGCTGCTCAGCTGTCTGGGTTCATGAGCAGGAAAGAGTCTGCTGCATAAATGTTTAAGGACATCCTATAACAGAGCCTCTCATGCAAAGACAGACTCCCCAGCCAGAGCCTAGCTCTGCTTCCCTTCTCTGCACATGAGCCCTGTAGTCTTATCTCAAGAAGAAAAACTTGAGATATCAGCAGGAAATCAGAGGAATGAGATCCAAAGATTAGAGAAGAGGATGGGAACCCCAAATTTAGTGACAAAATCCAAAGCTCTGCTATGCAGTTCAGGTGGGAACCATAAAAAACGTGCCCTGTTGTGATACTTGAATCCTGATCCAGACTTCTGAAATCCTACAGATGCTCAAAGTCAGTTCTCATGCTTGGCTTATTAAAAACACTGAGCCATTTTCTTCCATTTCCTTAGGGCTGCTCATGTGCACATGACTGGGAAAGACTCATACCTAGTTTGATTTGCAGAAATAAAATGCTCCTTCAGAAGTTGGATTATACAGCCCCAGCATAAATCCAAATTCCCCAGCACGTATCCTAACTCCATAAGGAAATCCCTAATTATAAGACACTCCAAAATAAACCGCACTGACATTGACACAATGAGCATCACTACAAGTCACAGATTAACTGCAATGCTCTCTTGCCTGAAATCCCCCACACTGCACTGCTGCCGGAAGTATTCGTGCCACACTAGCATGCACTAAGTTAACCAAATGAACAGTTGACAGACAGCTATCCCCAATGGATGGAGCACATGAGCTCTCCACAGGCACTGGGCCATCAGGGAACAGTCACACAACATCATAGTAGCAGAAGCTAAGTAGTACTTGGGACAACACAAGCAGGATGTTGCATGGTCAGTGTAGCAGAAACTGAGTCCCTGGTTGTCCCAGCTGGTAGATAGGGTTCCCAAAAGGCATGGATGTTATGCACACTTCCTACACACATCAGTGTGCGTGGACAGGTTGCCATGGCTGGAGAGACTGTGGTGTAAAGCCAACAGCTTCCAACCTGCCTGCCCCTTATACAGTCTCAGACTAGCTGGGCACATCCCACTGTGATGTTGTCATAGGTGCCTCAGGTGGTGACCACCATGGGGTGGACCAACTAGTAAAGAGCGTTACAGACATCATTCATAGTACTGAACACACAGGAACAGGTGAGTCTGAGTTCAAGACTGATAGGAGTCTGGCACAGCCAGCTTTCCAGGGCTCATGCTTATCACCTCTGGAGCTGACTGAAGAGGAGGAAGAGCATCTGAGAGTGCCCAACCCAGGAAAAGCCTGCGATAATGACAGGATTGATGCAGGCACAGGCACTGTCCTTCCCAAGACCAATAACATTTCCCCAGGAAGCTGTGGAAAAGTCCACTGCGGGGCTGGGTAAAAGCCCTCTGGAGTGTGTGGGCCCCTAGTAGTCAATGTGGGACTTCCCACCCCCTCTTCTTATAGATGAAGCAATGGCCAGCAGCCCTGCTGGTCTTGTCTGTGCCCCAGCACAGCACAGCCCAGCACAGCCAAACTGAGCCCTACAGCACCTCGCTCCATCTCTCAGGGCCTCCACAGTAGAGGCTGCCTATGTATATCCTGACCATTATGCCCTGCTCACCCACAATCCCCACTCCACCCTGTCTTCTACCTCACTTGTGTCTTCAGGCACACACCTGGATCGTGTCTCCTGGGAGGGGGGACATTGCCTATGCCAAGGACAGGCTGCAGGGCACCTCTGGGGAAGGAGGGACTGAGAGAGCACCAGGCCACCCCAAAGGGCTTTGAGCCCAGAAAGCAGACACACTGCACAAAAAGCACAGAAGCACTCCATTGCTGTTCAGCATGGAACCTTTTCCTATCAAGGGCTTGCAAGCTGCCTCCAGGGAAGCTCTGGTGAAACAGTTGCCCCTTAAAGCCAGTACCCATCTCACGGCTACCCAGGAACTGTCTACCCCAAAGAGAACAAAGCTACTGGATACAGATCCTGTGTGATACGTCAGCCAGCACCCTCTTTTCTACTCTACAGAGCCAGCTCTCATCAGGCTCAGAGCCCTTCCTCAAAGTACTTCTGCACAGGCCAGTCTCCTTGCTTAACTGGATACAAGCTTGTCATGGAGCAGGGATGACACCTGTTCCCTCTGCTTCCTCGGGGCCACAAGGGGACCCTCAGAGCCCATTCAGAGTAAATACACCCTGATGCCCTCTCTGAGCTGTGGTCTTTGCAAGATTAAAGAGGAAAGGAGGAAGTATAAACACAGAGCAAGTTCTGTCCTGACCCACAGAGGTGCCTGAGAAACAGTGAGAGCTTATGGATCTGCAGAGGTGCAGGAATCAGAAACCAGCATCCTCCCCTCTGCTATTGCAGGCCATAAATCCAGAGTATGAACTCTCTGGCAAATGCTCATTAAAGTGCCTTTCATCACATCTCTAACAGGGTACATACGGCTTTCCACCCTACCAAACACTAAATTCAATAATTATTAAAAGCAAAAGTAAAAGCAATCCTACACCACACCATCTCCCTTCTTAGCAGCTGGTTTGGCCCTTACTGGTGCCAGGCTGACCACTTTCAGGTAGCTCAGCCCTCTGCCAGTCTTTAGGTGACGGAGGGTAAACCCTGCTGCTCCACAGACAGCACAACCAGCCTGGATTACCCAGTCCCACAGACAATCAGGAGTCAGCTTGGACTATGTAAACCACTGCTTGTCAACCAACAGAGGTGTGAAATTACTTCAGCAACCCCAGAACAGAGCGAAGTTCTTGCTCCCCATTCTCCACCAGCAAGAACTCATGAGGCTGCTCTTCTGCCTCCTGGACTAAGCTTTGGCAGTGAGATATTACGTTGTCTGGATACTTCTGGATGATCCTCTTCAAGGCCACCAAATGTTAGCATAGGCCTCACAACAGCAACCAGAGGTCCTTGAGGCATCATGAGCTCTCTTCATTGGAGTCAGGGCTCCCCTGGATTCCAGCCTTTGGAAGGGGATGTACGCAACTAAGGGACTGAGAGAGAAGTTTAAGTCTGTGCCCCCTCCCTGTAGCATGATTGCTCCTGGTTGGAAGAGCTGTGGCTGCCAAAGAGCCCCAGACAGAAGCCAGTGAGTTGCGCCTCATGGTTGGACAAGTGGAGCTGGACTGTGAGTCCCAACGCAATAAGGCTAGAGTTCTGTCAGTGTGATAGAGTGGGTTGGCAATCCCCCCCACTCAGCTGGTGGTCCTGGGTCCCCTCTGACACACCAGAGGTTTCCAGGAGCTGATGGTGGCACACTTTGCAGGCACTGCCTGCAACAGCCTGAGTAAGCAAGAGGGCACAGAAGTGGTGGGACACGTTGAAGGGAGGAGGACAAGGCCACACTGCCTTGCGGGTTACATTTTGGCTGATGTGGCATATTCCAGGCAGAGGCCCTCTGGGTAGCTGGATGACATGCAGAGCTGCTCTGGAAGCCATTGTCAGGGCTGGGCACCTTTGAGGTTTCCCCTGCACGTCAGCAAGGCACTGTCAGGACACCCTGAAGGGGAGACACAGCGTGTTTCAGGGAGGATTTTGGCCCTGAGGGACCCGGAAGCATTGTCTAACAGGACAATGTAGAGACAGTTTGTAGGCACCCTCAGATGTCAATTTTTCACTTGTCCAGCCCTCATGGCTGTAGATGTGCAACTCCTCTGAAACAAAGCCAGTGAAGCAAGCACCCTATGGTATTATTTTTATAATCTCATTGTTTTTTCCACCAGCGTTGTAATTTCTGGAAGCCTGGGCCATGATTCAGGACACTTGGGATGGCAGCACTGCCACAGTCAAGGGAATGCAATCGGTGAGAAGCAAGCTCTGCATGGGATTGCAATATCTGGTACTAGCCTCCTTGGAGGCCAAAGGAAAACAGACACGTTTTGGAGAATGCAAGCCCATCTTCGAGACTGAGATAGACCACACATCAGGTCTGGCAGCTGACCTCAGCAGTTTCTGGTTATACCCTGAGCTACCAAAGGGTTAATACCTTTTCCCTACTCTCCAGTGACACAAAACCATATTCACATTTTCAGACAATCTCTTCCAAACATGCCCCGAGAACCATTACTGTTCAAGACCTGATTGGGAACTTCCAGGCTATCTCATTCACACAGAGTTTGCTAGTTTGAGCTCCTGGAAGCAAACCTGAGGCATTTTATCTCAACTTTTTGTCTGTGAATATTTTGTTAGCTGTAATTCCTGCTGGGATCTTTCCCCTGCCATCCAGACCCAACATTTCTCCACATGGACACTGTGGTCCCAGCCCTGAATCCCCACACACCTCTTCCTTCCATCACAGACCCCAGGAAGGGGATGCTGGCTGGTGTAGGCACAGACAGTCCAGAGCAGGAGCATCAAGAGAACCAAACATATTGGCTTTTGTTCTCAAAGTGAAAGACATTGTGATCTTCAATCTCCACTGGCCATGGTGTAGGTTTTCCTTGTATCTGCTGCATTCTATGGTCTCTGTCAGAGTTTCAGGATGGAACAGCCAAAGATGGGCAGACTGGCACAGAAAAAGGTGAGATGTGATGGATGACCTCACGGACGACTCTCAGCTAAAAAGACCTACAAAAGGTTTCCACCTTCAGATCAGAAGCTACGAAAGGTTTGACCCCAAATGGAGCAGGGAGCCAGGGAAGAGCATGGAACAACCACCTCGTGGCATCCTGTCCTGCCAAGGAAATGGTATAGCACACTTCACTCCTTCTCTGCTGGGTAAAGACCACACTGCTTTCATGCAGCAGAGAGTTGGCTGTCCTATGCGCTTAGAGCCTTCAGACATGAGTCTGGTAACTGTGTTCCCAGGAATGCAGTCAAAGCCACAGATGTGTCTGAAATCTACCTTGCTTCCAGCTGTATGCTTCCCATACCCAGAGGAGGGAGAGGCACCACTTCAAAAGGTGATAGGCAGGAACATGGTGCGGAGGAGACAGGCTTGCAAGGGATTGAAGATTTAACAGCTTGTTCTGATTCCTCTGGCCAGCACACTCTCCCACTGCTATGCTGGGAAGTATTCTGCTGGGATGTATGACACATACTTCTGAAGGGAAGAGCAAAGCACCAATCTCTTGACTGGCCCAGCAAGAGCCAAGACTATATGCTGTGCTGAACTGCAAGCTAGGGCAGCATTTTTATTATCCTTTCTCAACTTCCAGTGCCATAAACTATTTGTGATAGTAAATCTATCTGAGTGATACTAATTAGCATGCCTTACACTTCTCCTCCATTGCATCCCATCACAAGAGGGTATCTGTATTCAAATCCATCCAGAAGTTTTTGTATGAATTTGTCTTTCTTTGCCAAGTACTTCCAAATCATCTTCTCTACTCCCTCTCTAAAATCCAGATAAGCTTATTCTGCTGGCTCAAAGGCTACCTGCCATTTGTCTTCTCCTAAATTTTAATAATATCACAATTAAATATCATGCTTTTTTTTACATTAGTTGTTCTAGTGGTGGGTAAGAACTTATCAGACATAGTCTGCTTTTAAAGATAAAGTATTTATATCATTCTTATCACTTATTCTTAAGAATAATTCCACACTATTCCAAATCTACACCAAGAATAATCACAAAATCACAGAATCAGAATCACTGAAGTTGGAAGGGACCTCTCAAGATCACCTAGTCCAACCTGCCTAGTCAAGCAGGGTCAGTTACAGCAGGTTGCCCAGGACTGCATCTGGTCAGGTTTTGAATAACTCCATGGATGGGGAGACTCCACAATCCCTTTGGACAATCTATTCCAGTGTTTGACCAGCCTCATGGGTGTTTTTTTATGTTCAGATGGAATTTTCTGTGCTTCAAATTGTGCCCTTCATCTCTTGTCCTGTCACTGGGCACCAGTGAGAAGAGTCTGACTCTTCTTCATTCCCTCCCTTCCGGTATTTATACACATTGACAAGATCCCCCTTAGCCTTCTGTTCTCCAGGCTAAACATCCCAGCTCTCTGAGCTTCTTTTTATGTGAGAAATGCTCCAGGCCTTTAATGACCTTTGTGGCCCTTCACCAGACTCTCTCCAGTAAGTTCATGCCTTTTTTGTACTGGGCAATCCAGAAATGGACACAATACACCAGATGTGCCCTCACCAGTGCTGAGTAGAGGGGAAGGATCACCTCCCTGCATCTGCTGGCAAGGCTTTTCCAAATGCAGCCGAGGATGCTAGTGGCCTTCCTTCCCACAAGGGTGCATTACTGGTTCATGGTCAGCTTGTTGTCTGCCCAGAAGCCCAGGCCCTTCTCTGCAGAGCTGCTTCCCAGCCAGTCAGCCTCCAGCTTGTACTGATTCGTGGCATTATTTCTCTTCCTACATATGCCTGTGCATGGTCAAGAAAAGACTCTACATGGGTGGTCTGTCTTTCTATACTCTGTAAATGCTATTGTATGTATATTTGATTTCAGACATACACACACACAAATATTCAATAACATGAATATGTGCACTTTACTCACTTATTTCTATATAAAAACACCTTGCCTCACCCCAAAGTCCTGCAACTACCATCCTAAACTGTCTTGTGCATCATCCTGAGATAGGAAGAAAATTATTCTCTGCTGCAGTGTGTAGAGCTGGGCTTATTCACAGAGCAGTAACCAAGACTTCTCAGCACAGAACAAGGGGATTAGGGATTTCTCTACAGCATCCAACACTGTCTGTTAGAGAGAGGACACAAAGCTGCATTAGCATGGCAATCTTATCTCTCATCTTTCCAGAGCTGTGGTTCTCACCTCCCAAGTAAACCCATGGCATGTGTTTTTCTTTTGCCAAAATGTTGGACTTTTTCTGGCATCCACAGCAGCTCAACAAGCACAGTTCCACTTGCCATGGCTGGTATCTCAGCACTGTGAAGTATCAAAATCCAATGATGGCAATCTCATTTACAAGTATGCATTAATATGTAACAGGAGCTATACTGGTGGAACTTCAATGTTAGGAAACCGTAAGAAACAGGAATAGAATGGCTTACTTTAAATTTAAATCCTGTCCTGATTCACTTGATATCATTTTGCCCATAGGCCTCATCCTTTTTTTTTTCTTTGAGACATGAGAAAGCCATTGATACTCTTGCATTCAGTGTCCAAAGTCAGTGATATTTATGGAGGAGCATGTGACAAGCTGAGGAACATGTAAAGCTTCAGTTAACAGGTGAAAGATGCCAGTTCTGCTGTGAGAACACTAAAAAGAACCAAGTCTATGGCAAGAAGTCTCCTTGTAGGCTCTTCTGGAACTTAATAGCAAGCAATTAAGACATTTGCTCAATGTGCTCAAATAATCTTCTGTGGATTTACAACTTCATTATTGATTGCACGGTGTGGCAATGGCTGCATAAAGGCTGGGACGCAGCACTGTTCTTCATGTATATCTTGCGGTGAATGTTACCTATGTTGAACTACTGCTAATATCATATAATGTCATAACTGCAAGAAGGGAAACAAGGCATGCTCTGGACAGGCATATCGGTATCCAAAACATGGAGAGTAATGGGACATCTTTTTCCCATAAAAAGTCAAACATGCTCTTTCATTATTGCAGTTTCTATCCCCCAAAAATAAAACGGCAGAAATGCCAGGCTGCCAAAGTACTTCCTTTGACAGTATTAAGCAACTGCTCATTCATTTATGACTATCATCACAAATGGACTGCGACAATCAGGACTTTTCAAAGTGTTCTGAAATAAAATAAAATATAAAATAAAAAGCAAGACCCACCAGGGGACATGGGAGACACATTCTTCACAAGGAATAAAGCACTGTGTTTGAAGGTAATGACTAACATCACATCAAAGACAACAGCCTAAAACCAGAAGGGATTGGCCAACCAGTCAGCATCACACATAAATATTATAAGATCTATTTCTTTAAACCGATTAGCTGATTTTCCTGAAGTGTAAATCAAGCTGACAGCAAAGCCATCTACAAACTAAACACACATTTTCCCCTCTTCCTGATGACAGCATTTTCTTTGCTTGGGGAGAGACTGGATTCTTTGAGGTATTGTCTCCCTTCCTTATCCAGCAGCCTGGGATAGCCTTAGAGACAAAGAAAACTTCTAGCCTGTAGGACATGACCCATGGTCCTGATTCTCCCATTTTCCAGCTCAGGGACATCCTTATGCACCATGGCATGCTCCCAGCCTGCATGTCCAGGTTTTCCTATCACATTGCAGAGGGACAGGAGGGAAGCAGGGGGAGATGCACAGTCGGTCTCATCCTAACATAACAGTTGACCAGAAGTATCAGGGGGGCTTGTTGTTTGCATATAACCAAGCATACTTTTTAAAACTTATTACTATAACTTTCCCAGCCAAGATGTAGGAGCAAGGGAAGGGCCAGGAACTTGTGAGTAGAGGCAAAAACTAGATCCTCCTCTCAAAAACATCATCCTACATCCATGTTTACACTGCGGTGTCTGGGAAGAACTGATCCTGAATTGCTGCCAGTCTAGGGTTAAAACTCAGCAGTTGCTCCACACGACCTAGAGGTTAATTCTGAACAACAACAACAACAACAAAGACAGCTAGTTTCATTATGGATGATTTCCTCAACCAGGGCAAGAAAGGAGGATGGAGCCAGATGAGTTGTTTTGGTGGCAATGTTAACTTTTCCTAACGTCAGCTGTTCAGGAAACTACAGGCTTCAGCAACACAGCTAAAGTTACCCTAATCCTCAAGGAAAAAGCAGATGTGAAGTTGGGTCCAAATTTGCCATTGAGGTTAAAGGGGTGCCGAAAAGGAGTCCTTGCTCCTACACAGTGCTTCACAGCCAGGCTCTTCCTCTCCTTTGCTTTGCTAACCCACAATAACGGAGCCAGTTAAAAAACAGAAAAACAATTGCACCAAAAATTCTGCAGTTGTTTTACTCCAAGCCCTCAGGAAAAAAGCCTTTTATGCTTTTAATTTTTTGTTTTTTGTCCTGCATTTTTGCCAATTGAATCAATCATTTAAAATAACTGGATTGTTTTCCTCTCCCATCTCCTCCAACCCACCTCTCCTCTTCCTTCTTCTCCCACTCTCACATTTAGATCTTTATTTTTCCTCTCTTTTTTTTTTTTTAAACTTCTGGTTTGGAAAAGTTACATGGCTGGAGTTTCACATTTCCTTTTGCCACCACATTGAAGACATTTGAGGAACATAGTGAAGTGAATTTCACCCGGGACACACACATGTTCAGTTACATTAGGGGCAAAGGGAAAAAAGCCAAGAAGGCAAAGCAGTTTCCAGTCCAGTTTCTACAGCTTGGCTGGCCTTTCTCTGCCTTGCTGTGACTGGCTGGTTGTTCAAATCCTTCACTCACTCCCATCTCTCTACCTTCATTTCGCTGCACCACTTCTCTTCCTGTTTCATCTCAATCTTGTTTCTGTTAACCAATTCCTGCTACATACACTTCTTCATCACCCCATGCAAAAAAAATAAATTACAAGAAAACAGAAATAAAACTGTGCTGCAGATCTGAAGCTACCAGGTGAAAGTAAAGTGAGCAAAGCTCTGAAGAGTCCAATATTCTCTTTTGACAAATGCTTGTAAATAAGGAACATCCCAGAGCCCCTGAGGCTTGCGGCGGACGAGGGTCTGATGTGACTGTGAAGTCTGTCCTGCCAGAGCCTGTCTGAGACAGAAGCATTAGCGGAATAGGCTGAGGAGATCCAAGTAAGGGCAGACAGGCTGAGGCTCTGCATGCTTTGCAGAGAGCACGAGCAATGATGGGGAATGCTGACAAGGCTGCATCTTGGCCAATGTGAAGAGAACCTCCAGTTCCCAGGGGACATGCCTGTCAAACAGAGGCTGAGATGGTACTGTCACTTGCAGTGCTGACTGTTCCTGTGGTTGAAGTAGAGCAATGTCCTTTGGCTTTTACTCCCATCACATAATGGACAGCAGGAGCCCTCATCTGTCTTCCAGACCTCCACTGAACCAGTGCATTGAGGCTGGGATTTTTGGAGAGCCCCTTGTCCCTCAGGTTTATCTGAAAATCCCAGTCTTCAAAGAACAGTGAAACACAAAGACGAGAAGCCACACTCAGACATCAGCACATGCTGCACCACTGCTTTCTTCATGCTCCCACATGAACAAGAAACAGCAGAAAGATTTTGCATCAGAGAAGGTGTACTGTGCAGACAGTTGGCAATCATCTCCTAATCTCCCTTATATGCAGACAGCCTACAAATACGTTTAGCAGTCACTATCGGGAGAGGGGGGCAGAAAGCCCACAGAAGTCTGAAGAGGTACCTCGTAGGAAGAGGTGTTTGAGAAGCAGACCTCATGAAGTCTGTGTTCCAGATCACAAGCAACAGATGCTAAATCCTGCCCCCAGATCACTCACAGAATCTTACCTCCCTCTACACAGCAGCTCTAGCAGGAGGTATTTCCATCTCTAACTTAACTAAAGCCTCTGACTTACCTCCCCCAAATGCCTGCAGTTGGCTTTCGAGATTTCACATCATGAGACATCTTTTTGCCAGTACTTAGCAGCAGCTTCCTCTGCCTGAAATATCTGGTGTGCCATTGTCTCAGCTGTGATCAGGAGTAAAGATACGTCCTCAAAGCCCCTTTTCCTCCTTCATAGCAGTCTTTAATGACTGCTGTTAACAAAGCCTTGGGGAGTTTATAGTGAAGTGAATTGTATCAACCAAGTGAAAAAGAGGAAAAAATCAGCATAGAAAGTTCTTCATCCTAAACTGATGGGTTGTGTTCCAAACACTGTGTCCAGGAACCAACCCTCACCTCCTAATGTCTCCTACATGCTTAAAAGTAAGGCAGAAATTACAGCTGATTCACCATGTGTGTACCATAGGGTGAGATGCAATTCACCTTCCAGAAACAAATCCTTCCAAGCTGAAAATGCCCTTTTTCACATGACATTTTTGCTTCAGTGAAAACTCCTAAAGGGAAAAAAAAAATAATAGATTCTACCAGAGGTTAGAGCTCAATCAGAAACAGGGAAAGAAGAGATTAAATAATGGCTGCTGAGCTGGATGAGATTCATTTTACCAGACTTAGTGAGTCTGGGCCATTTCAGTGTGGGCTGGAGAGTTTCCAGATTTGAAAGGGAAAGAGAAAAAAAAAATAAAAATTGGACCTCAGCTAACTCAAGGTACCCAGGTAGCTCCTGCTGGGTGCACACACTCTTCCCAGCAAGCTTGGTGCAACTACACTCTGCCCTCTCCAGTGTGCTTCTGCCTCTCCCCAACCAGAAAACCCTCAAACTGCACCACAGGTCCACTGCTAGTCAAGTCCTGTGCCCCAGATTGTCCATCCCATTAGCAGAAATATTTCTTGCATCCACCACAGTTGATGAGACTGCAAAGCATATTGCATGACCCTTTCCAGATTATACTGCCATCTTTTATGGATCACTTCAAAGTTTAGGGCCACAGTGATACCCATGAGTGCAGGTAACTTTCAAGGTGACAGTAACCTTTCTGGACGGAGACTGAGCCTCCTACAGCTTTTCTTACTACCTTGCATCAGACAGGAGATGTTCAGACCTGCAGGCCAACCCCACGAGCAAGACAGCCATTAAGGACAGGCATGTTCAACCTGTCTGGCAAAGCTTTGTGGGGCCTCGGGTACACATATACATGTGATGGACCTTGAGGACTTAAAAAAAAAAGAAAATAAATTCCATTACATTTCTGGCAGTCCATAATATTGGGGACCTTTCATTCTCTGGTGAGTTCATTTTTCCTCTTCAGCATGATCTCTTATTTACCAGAACTTCAGGGACACAAATTATGACTTATAGAAACATAGCTCCATAAAACTTTGAAGAGCATTATGGCAGCAATCTTTCCTGCATAAAAGGCCTCCTATCCATTTCCCACCCCAACAACCACATCACTCAAAGCACATCAACAGCCCCATTGCATTATTACAGTAAAAAGAAAAAGCCTTATGGCTCTCGTATTTAAACCTACAGTAGAGATAGGTGGGTATTAACTTTTTATTCTAGAGGAAACAGGTGTCCAAAATGCAATATCAACAAAGAAGTCTTTACAGAAAAACTCTGCAGGTATCTAGGCAAGATTCTCAAAGCATTAGCTTTTTCACTAGTGCATAGGCATGGAGACATCTGCCTTTTCAGTTTTCCTTCACTGCCATCTAGGCTTTTTGGTTAATGAACAAATAAAATGTGAAATGACATAGTTCCATATGCCCTGGACCTTGTTATCTAACATCAAAACACAGAGTGGTTTAGAAATAACATTGTAAAGCATTCTGAGTTGCAAAACACAGCTAAAGGAAGTTTCACCTTGGTCTGGTGAACTACATAAAGATTCTGGAGTACTATCCCTACACAAAAAAGCCTGTAAGCAAAACATGAAGACATGTTAGTAAACAAAACACCACCAAACAGAAAATCCCTTAATGTCAATTTATGATTTTGAAATAATTTATACTATTCCAGACATGTTATAACAGCAACCAACCTGTCCACAAGATCTTGGAGAGTTTCTGGACAAAGAAAGCTTAAATATAAAAACCTCCTATAATATAACATACAAAAATTAAAAGTAAATGCTGGAGCTTTTATGGTCTTCAATAGGATGTTTAGATTAAACTAGAATTCAGCCCTGTATGCAGACAGATGAAAGAAACCTAAAATAATTTTGGCCAGACCAGCCCTCTGGAAGGCTCCAGTCTAACTCCATACACAAAGCAGGACTAACCCCAAACCAAGATTAGGTTGCTCAGCATCTTATCTCATTTAAGTTCTGAGACCCACGAAGGATGAGGATCGTACCAGCTACCTGGTACCTGTCCCAGGGCTGCACCACTCAAATGGGGAAAAACTTTGCAGCAGAATTTCCCTTGCTGAAATTTGTGTCCACAACATCTTGCCTTTTCAATGTGCACCTCTGACATGGCCACACATTAGGTAGTTGCAGACAGCAAGATCTCCCCTTCACCTTCCGTCCTCCAAGCTGAAACCCAGCTCTGTCGGCCTCTCCTCATGTGTCCTGTGCTTCAGCCCCTGACCACCTCATCTGGACTCTTATGCTGGGGGACCTCAAAATGGACACAGTACTTCAGATGTGACCTCCTAAGTACCAAACAGAGATGAACAAACACTTCCCTCTACATGCTAGCTGCACTTTTACGAATGCAGCCCAGTATGTCGTTGACCTTCATTGCTGCAGCATTGCCACAAGTATGTATGGGAAACTGCGTCAGAAACCTTGCAAAAGCCCGGGGAAATAGCAACCACTGATCCTCCATCCACACAGCCAGTCATCTCACTGTGGAAGGCAATTGGGAAGATTTACCTTTAGTAAAGCCACACTGACTGTTACCTTGTTGTCCTTTTTGTGCCTTCATGTCCTTGGACATGGTTTCAAGGAGGATCTGCTCCAAAAGTTTCCCAGGGACTGTGGTGAGGCTGACTGGTCTGTCATTTCCTGGATCTTCCTTCTTGCCCTTTTTGAAGATGGGTGTGACACGTGCCTTTTCCATGGCAGTCGTCAGGACCCTTCCCCAGCTGCCAAGAGTTTTGAAAAATGATGTAGAATGGCCTTGCAATGACATCATCCAGCTCCCTCAGTGCCCTCAGGTACAGCCAGTCTGGTCTCACAGGGTCAGGTATGTGCAGATTCCTTAAATGACCTACAATTTTATCTTCTAACGTACCTCTCTCTCCTGAACTGTGCCACTAGGCATGGAGACCAGGGAGGCCATGCTAGTTAAGCCTGGGGCCTTTTCTATGCCCTTTGTCAGTAGGACATCCAACCCATTCAGCAGTGGGCCAACGTTTCCTAACTCCACCCCTGCACATTAAAGCAAAATTTCTGTGTTCCTTCTGGGCAGCCCAACCCTGGTTTCACTTTCTGTGTGCTGCTTTTTTTTTTTTTTTTTATTTGAGCTTAGTCATGAGTTCCCTGTTCATCCATGCTGGCCTCCTGCCATGCTTGCTTGACTCCCTGCAGATCATGCTGGGCCTTTCTTCTGTTTGGGGAGGTTATCCCTGAAAATTTAGCAGCTTACCTGGGTGGCTTTGCCCTCTGAGGACAGCCTCCATTGCAATCTCACCTAACCCCTGAATATGCCAAAGTCCAGTTTCCTGGTGTCAGAGTTGTTACTCTGCTGCTTGCCTTCCTCACTTCTCTCAAATCCACCACGTCATGATTCCAGCAGCCAAAGCTGCCATCAACCATCATATCCCCAAATAGTTCTTCCTTATGCATAACTAGCAGATCCACCACCTCCCCTAGCTGGCCTGCCCACCGCTTTCATCGAAAATGAAATGACCATTAGGCCTCATGGTGAGGCTCTTTCTGCTTTTTTCCCCTCATCTGCTGGCCTATGAAATCCCTGTCTGAAGCCTCACAAAATCATGGCACCTCTGCATCAACTGCACTGGGGCCCGCATCATACTGGCTAACCCTAATACCAGAACAATGAAACTCAGTTGTGGGGGAAGAGGGCCAAAAAGCTAATTCTCTTCTGTGTGTCCTCCCATATGGGGACAGAGACCTCCTGGGCAGCATGCACCAGACCCCTCCAAGGAGTGCTGGCCAAGCTGGGGATGTTCTGTGCACTACCTCCACTCTAGTCCTCTTGTTTTAGCCTTTTAGATACACCGTCGTCCTTCTCTTTTCATTACTTGTCCCATGTAATCACTTGGACTCCTGAGCCTGGTACTCCAGCCCTGCCCACCAGCAAGGGACATGCAAGGGAAAGAGTACAGATTACACACGTGTGATGGCATTCTAGGGAAGAGATAAAGACTGAAGGTTCTGTGTGAAAGTGAAGGTCTTGATTTGGGTGAAAACCCACTCTATAAAGACGAAGGCAAGAGAGAGGCAGAGACACATTGGGTCCCACAGTCACTTCCTCAAAAGCCATTAAGGGTATGCTCTCCACTCAGTGCCCAGCCACCAGTAGTGCAGATGTGAGTAGATGTCCCCTAAGGTACAATTGCGCAGTCATTGGGAGCAAAGTCAGGTAAAATGCGTTACAAAACAGGAACAGGGGTTAAATGTACGGCAGAAAGTGAAAAGATACTGGTTCCAGTGGCAGCAGCTCCAGTGCCTGCTATGACAGCCAGCACATGGGCTCCTCAGTGAGCAGCGAGACCACCGTGTCAAGCCCTAGGCACAGGAACAGTTTCCAGATCCTGTGCTCACAAGTACTGCTTGGTGCTGTTGGGCGACCTCTCCCTCGTGGCGTGCAGATTTTCTACGGCTGGTGGCTGGGAATTCAACCTTGAGGAACAGGTCAGGGATGCAGGACTCTCCCAGCACACCCTGCTATACAGCAGAAAGGACATGCTTCCACAGCCATCCCACTTAGTGGATGGAATAGCTTGTGTGCCATACATGCTCCCATGTACAGATGTCAAAAAAGTGCCACTTCCTTCGACATTTCAGATCCAGACTGGATAAAGTGCTGAGTAACCTTGTATTGGACATGATATGACAATACTCAAATATTGCCCTGCCTGGATGGCTGGTAAGCTAAGAGGGACCATTAGCTCCTGCTTGGGTGCTTCAGAAGAAATACCAGGGGTATTTCCAGCCACTGCCACATACATGCACACATATGCACGGAATTACATAGTTCTTACAACGCTGATGCTGGGAAGATCCTTTCTTTGTAGAGCTGCTAGAGCAGACTTGGAGCTACTCTGCCCTCGCGTGGTGTTGGGACATTTCTGCAGTAATGCATCTTGCTGCATCTTTATGGCTATCTGGATCATCACATCCTTATAACTTACCACTATATCACCCTTATCAACGTCTGTAGAAGATGCTGTACTCATTTGCACATGAGCTCCCGGACCATTCTGAAAGTACCTGACAGATCACGTCCAACAAACATCTAAATCACACCCCAGAGACACATGCCGTTTTGAAGATGAACATAAGATGTCATAGGATGCTTTTTAAGGTGCTTCTCAGAACACACGTGTGAGACATTTCTTACAATATTCCTGAAGACACTTCCCAATGCTGGAACCTTGATATCCAAAAGTCATTTTAAATTGTCTCAAAGACCTCACCTAAGGGACAGAGCCAAAAAGAATTTGAAAAATCATCCAAAGCCCCAGCCCAGGAACCATTCTGTGACTCCTCTGAAAGCTGGAAAAAATTCTAAACTACAGGTCCAGCACACCAGAACCACAGCCAAAGGCAATTTTGAAAATGTATAGATCTAAGGCCCCACCAAAGCAATTTATCAAATGTCTCAGTGATCCTGTCGAACAGAACAGACGTTTAGAAAATGCCCATAAGGCATTACTGATGAAACAATTGTGAAAATCATCAAGGCAGTTGTGAAGCTCTCCTAGAGTCAAACCATATGGATTTACTGCGAACATCTTGGTGATTCTAAAATTGCCCCAAATAACACCACATAGAAGCCATTTTGGAAGTGATCTGTAATGTCAAAGCACAGCCATAAACACCCCATTAAAAGGACCATAAAAAAAAAACAACCAAAAAATCCCACAAAGCATCCAGTATTAAAAATCTTTTGTGTAATTTTTGGAAGCATTCTCATGGGCGCCTTTTGAAGGGATTTATACAATGATCCCTCAATTTTTTATGGTCCTATTTACAATGGCTCCTTTGTGGGGATTTGGGCTTACTCTTGATAGCTCCTTGGCAGTATTTTTGGTCTCTTCAGTGTGTTTTCACAATAGCTCCATGATGGAGGTGGGGTATTTTTACAAGAGGCATTTCATAGATCTTTTGAGACAGTTTACATAATGGTTATGTAATGGTGTGTTGGGGGAAGATCAGAGATTTGATTTAAACTGTCTGAGTGACGTTGGATTTGCAACTATTTTCCCTGTTAAGTCTATATTCATTGGACCACAGCCCCCATTTTATGCCATGAAGAGCAAAGAGAAGACAATCATAATCACAGGATTTCCACTGCTGACTCCAGTTGCAGGGGAAGGGCTAGAACAGCCATATTGCAGACAGCTGAAGGTAACACCACCCTGCAGTTCACAGAGGAAAAAAATTTAATCTGCTGTGAATCTTTCCATGCTCATAGACTGCAGCAATCCCAAACTGATCATCTGTCATGGTCCATCAGTGAGCCAGGCCAACACTGACTCCCTGCCACCTATCAGTCCTCTACAGAAAAAAATGTCAGCAAAGGAAGATGAGTGGGGTAGCCCTAGAAGAAAGACAGCCATGATGGGTCAGGTGCAACTTCTCTTGGAGATGCACCTGATCATGACCCAGCCAAGGCCCCCACGTGATCCATCTTGTTGCTGAACTGAAACTCTAGCCAGTCTTGCATGATTGCTCCTTCTAAAAGGAGAAGTGTCCCTGACATGAGCCTTGCCCAGAATTGTTGGTTCTCTGACTACAGAAGGCAAAGCTCTGAGATCACAGTGTGGGGATCTCTGCTCAGTCAGGGGACATGCATCCTTCTGTCTCCTTCTCTGGGCTGCACACATTGACCATCACCTCCAACAGCATATCTGCCCTAGACTGAGTCATGTTTCCTTGCCCTCTACCCTCCCTGTTCATGCTTAGCAGTGCCCGCACACACATGACCATTCCTCCCAGACCTGAGCATGTCCTTATGGATGTTTGAAAAGCTCAGATCATGGAAATCATCCCAGCCTTGACAAAGGCCTTATGTCTGGCTAGGAGGAAAGCTTCTGTTTGACTTCCAAGTCTAAAGCACCAATGACTTTTAAGGCCCATGCTTGAGGTACTTCCTTACCCCCTCTAAGGCTATCCTGGCTCTACATTTATGAAATATCACCAGAGGCTCATTGGAAGTCTCCCTTCCACAGATTTCACATAGCAATCATGAAAAGACATGCTGTCCCAGAAGGACAGCGGCAGTCTTGTTACTAACCTACCTGAGTTGGTTGGGTATTATTATTATTATTTATATTTGCATTGCCCTCAGGTGTATTCAGCCTGGCCAATATCCAGGGAAGTGACCTTGTGCTGCTGTACCATATGGGTCCCAGCTCTCTTCACAGCTCCAGCAAGTCTATTCCAGACATGAGAAACAGTGACAAAATTGCTTCCTTGCAAAGAAGAAAAGCAGAGTGGGGTTGTCATGTTTTCTTCACAGACTTTTGTAGAGGCATATTGAAACAGAGAAAGCATAAAAGGAAGAGTGGAAGGTATTGTGGAATATTTTGGGAGAGCTACAGGTGAACATGGACCATAACAGTGACAGTCACAACCCTGCTACCTCTTGAGGACAGAGCACAGCCTGGTTCCCTTTTCCACCACTCCCCTGACAGCGAGCCTGAGTTTCTCACCCAGGGATCCAGTTGGCTTGCTCCACAGTAAAGCCAGATTGTAAATCAACATGTAAAAACTGGAGGATCAAAGAGTCTGGGTTCTTCCATGATCACAGCCACAATAACCTTGCCCATCCCAAACTGGTAAACCACTGCTGAAGAAGAATCTGGAGCGGCCTGCTTCTTCTCCAGGCTTGAAGGAGGGTTTGAGTGCCCAAACACTAGCCTGTTTTTCCAGGAATGTCAGTTGCTCTGATATAAGAAATCACCTCTTCCTGCAAACCTTGCCTTGTTTTCAACTGAGGAACATCCATCAGGCTGCTGGGCCGGAGAAGAATAAAGATATTTCTTAACCTAGGGCTTGTAACAAGAGCTGGAATGCAGTAACTGACTTTTTCTCCTAGAAACAGCAGCACAAGGATTGAAAACAGACTTGCAGGTCCTCAGATGAGCAGCTCAATGCAATGCCTAGCTGAAGCCAGTAGGCACTTTGAGTGCTGCAGTCTTTGAGTGCCTCTAGCTGGTAGAGGATTACCCTCTCTAGGATAAACATCTTCTAGAGGATGTTCCCAAATCTGGTGGTGGCTTTTGTTAGTTTTGACCTAAGTGACTCACTGTCAACCCAGTTGCAACCTTTCTTCCTCTGCCTTCCTCAAACCATTCCTCCTCCCATAACAACAAAACAATTCTGTGTGCCCAGCAAGCATGACAAATTTGTCCAATGTGGGACCAAATGTATGAGAGTCCAGAAAAAAAATGGAAGCTCTTAAGAACAAAAATGCTGCATTTTGGTTGTTTTTGTTGGGGTTTTTTTGAAGATATGGTATGCAAAACTGGAGAGGGTGTGGGGAATCAAAAGACTGTTTAACATAAAATATTTTCTCTGAGAATAAACAATGAGAGACATCAGCCTAATGTTTAACAGTACATTAGCTCTGTTGCATTTAAGCCTCCAAAAGACTTTTTATATCTTAAGAAGTATTTCAAATAAGATCAGTTTGTTCACAAATCAAAACTGGTTTGTAATCATTTTGCCTGTACTTAGGCTAAAGCTCCTACTGATCTGTCCTGGGCACATCTATTTTGTCTCTCTGGAGTTCTTGCACATCTTTACTCCTCTGAGACCACAGACTAGTGTCTGCAACTCATGCTGACACTGCGAGCTCTTGGGGTGTATGAAGGCAGACAAGTCTGGCATGGCTCTGTCCTATCTGTGTTTGATGCACTCTCAGCTCTTCCAAAATCCATTGATCTGTTCCCTGAAATCCTTGTGCCTCCCTATGATACAGTTATGCTCGTCTCAGCCACAACAGTCTTTTTGCCAAAATACACAGCCAATTGTGGAAGTGTTGCATTTCTCAGATTACTATGATGGACAATGACAGCTCTGAAAACTTTTATCACTGTGATGTACATGACGGTAAGAAAGGGACAGGAGAGATTTCAACCATGATCCACAAGAAAGAGTAAATGCAAAGTGTCTCAGGCTGGGAATTTGGGCTCTGCAATGTTGATCCCAAGTGAAATGGCCTGACTTGCCTTTCTAAAGAGAAAGACTGAGCACATTTGAGAGAAGAAGGGCTGGACTACAGCCTGAGATGCTGGGCTTCATGGAGATCTCGTCTCAGTGTACTTAGCCTACATGATCTGGAGACACAGTCTCTGTATACTAATTCTGGGGCAAACTACATTTGATTTGCAGCATGAGTGGCAGCGTAACAGCAGCTTCCCAAGCATGGCTTGTGCAGAAGAAACTGAGCTAGGGAGTATTGCAGCTGTGGTGAGCCAAGCCAGTGCATCTGCTGGGTAACTGCTTCCTTGATATCCTAGCACAGGGATAGGAGAACACCTCAGTCACTGTGAGGGCTGTGTTTCAGTCAGGCCATTCTGCAGGGTAGTCCTGGGGGCAGGAGGAGCCAGGCCCTGGCTGGCCTGAACAGGTCTGCCGCACTTGACATTCACTGCCATCTACCCCAAAAGTCATGCCACGCAGACCATCAACACAACTTCAGTGTCAAGCCCCATTCCACGACATCCCAACTGCCTCTTCAAATATACCACAACACAGGCATCTCCTCCCGGTGGCAAGAGGTCTCCAAGTTTGAGCCAGCCTGAGGGAGCAACCCAAAAGGAAGCCTATGGATAAGGTTCTCCCAAGTTTCTTCCTCATACTGTACTAGCTGGGACTTTTTATGCAATCCCAGAGGACACTCCAAGGACAGGACAACAAGTCCTATCAAGTCAAGTCAAGAAGTTTAGCTCTGTGGACATTAACATAGATTCAAAGCACAGTTTAGATCTGGAGGTCTCTGATCCCACCCCACTCAAAGCAGAGGCAACACCAAAATTACATTAGGTTGCTCAGGGCCTTATCGAGGTACACTGTGGATATCTTTGAGAGCACGGTGCGTTCTTACAGTGTGTTCTAGATAGCATCACCATTGTGTGGTTGAACCACATTCTCACACACAGGGATGACATGTTCATTTTCCAAGCCTCTGCTCTACAAATATTAGCTTATTCTGAAACAGTGTTACTGTGGTAAGTTTATTTGTCCGTTACTTCTGAGCCCTATGATGTACCTTGCTCTTGTTTACAAATCTACAAAGTTGATGGGTTTTATTTTTTCTGTTTTAATTCCTTTTTCCTATTTTAAAATACTTATTTAAAAGGAAAATATATATGAAGAACATTAATGTGGAGAGCAACTCAATATATCTGTCAACATTCAAAAACTAGGAATGTGTACCTATTTCATAAACATACACTATAACAGTACTTTCTGTGTGATGTTTTTCATCCTTTGTGATATAAAGTTTAATTTCAATACGCAATTTTTTACTGTGGCTACCTTAGTTTTCCCTGGATGTAAAAGAACATCTTGAAAAAAAATAAAGGGAGTCATGGATTTTTTTAAACAGATCTTCAATACTGCCAGAGATTTCATATATATCCTTGGAAAATCAGCACGATGTGGATGCAGAGACTGATTTGATGTGTCTGTTGGGAAATGAGGAGCATGTAGCGTGAAGGTAAGCACTGTGCAGGCATATGCTGTCTTTTTACCTCCATTACTCCAGGCTGCATCTCTCATGGACTGGTGGTCTGTTCTGATACTCTGGTCAAACATCCTTCTTGATTTTAAGCTCCAAGAGGACCGCATGATGATGTAGTCTGACACAAAGTTTCACTTACTGGTACCTGCCTCCAGCACATTAATTTCTGCTTGAACTGGACCTAGAGAAAGAGACGCTGCATGCTGATTTAAAGATCCTACACGGCAGAGCACCTGCCAGTTCTGAAGGTAGTGGTTAACTGCCCTCCTGGCTAAACACTGATTTCTCATCTCCAGCTGCCAGATCTTGCCAATCCTTTGCTTGCTAGATTAGTATAACTAAGGTCTAACAATCCTCCAAACTCTTGTTCCACACGCAGCCTCAAAACAGACTGATCTTACCTCTCTGAGGAGGAAGTTTCTGAATTAATGATCAGCCTCCAGGCCAGGATAACACCTTAACCTCCATGTACAGATTTCTTAACTCAGAATTTGTTCTACGTGTAGCTGAGAATTTATCTCAAGTCACTAACAATGACTCTATACCGACTACCTAACTACACACGTAGCTTCAGGTTTTAAATTCATCCCCAGCCACCTGGCAGGATGGAAACGAGCTTGAGGGCAGGGGGGAGCAGAGGCAGCAGCCACCAAGAGCTCAGGGTTGTAAGCTGGAGGCAATCTGCCGGAGATGTTCAGTTGTGTGTGTGGGAAGAGCTCAAAAATAGCACTCGTTTAAAAAAAACTGGGATTCTAAAGCATTCTTCTAGGGTCTCACTCCTGGTTTGGCTCTGGCCGGGCCAATTCCAGGGTGTTCACCCTCGAGGGGTGACAAAACGGGAAGGCAGAGCGTGGCCCGTGTCCGGCACTCTGTGAGGGATCTGCCCATGCCTCCAGGCCCGCCCCCCCGCCAAGACAAGGGTCAAATAAATTGTAATATTTCACTCCAACCTCCCCAGAGCTGAGCGAGCCCAAGCCGCTCCCGCCGCTGCGGGCCCGGGCCCCCGCCCCGCCGCGGTCCCGCTCGGCACCGCTTCCTCCCGCTTCTGTGCGGGACCGCTCAGCCGGCCCCGGGCCCCGGG
>NW_010973436.1:472126-499081 GCF_000737465.1 Haliaeetus leucocephalus
ATTACCGCACCCCCCGCCCGCAGGTGCCGGGCGCCATGGCCCCCCCCAAGGACATCATGACCAACTCGCACGCCAAGTCCATCCTCAACGCCATGAACGCCCTGCGGAAGAGCAACACGCTCTGCGACGTCACCCTCCGCGTGGAGCACAAGGACTTCCCGGCCCACCGCATCGTCCTGGCCGCCTGCAGCGACTACTTCTGCGCCATGTTCACCAGCGAGGTCGGTGCGCCCCGAGACCGCGGGCTGCCGCCGGCCCTGGGTGCTCCGCGGGTGGAGGAGGAAGGGCCGCCCAGTGCTCGGGCTGCTCTCTGTCAAGCTGCTCGGCAGCCGGGCCTGGATCCCCTCGTGGGGGCCCGGGATCCCCCCGTGGTGGCCCTGGGTCTCTCTGCATCCCCTCGTGGTGGCCCTGGGTCTCTCTGCATCCCCTCGTGGTGGCCCAGGATCCTCTCCTGGGGGCCCTGGAGCCCTCTGGGTCCTCTCCTGGGGGCCCTGGAGCCCCTCGTGGTGATTCTAGGTCTCCTCACGGTGGCCCCAGAGCCCTTTATCATGGCGTGGTGGGAGTTACCAGCTGCAGTTGGGACCGTGGTCCTGAATCATTGTCTGCTGCGTGACCAACCTGTGCACCAGAGAGCTGCCGGGCTGAGCTGGCAAACTGGAAGGCTCTGATACATTTACTGATTTGTCTAGTGGTGGTTTATGGTCTTCGTGCTTCCAGGCATCTTTCTTGCAGAGGGTACCAGCCCCACCTAGGGCAAAGCTGAGTGAGCTGTGGTGTGCACCTTAGAGCGGGTGGTGAATTAAGGCAGCCCTTTAAAACTGAAATGGAGGTATTTAACTCATGTTCTGGTCTCCCTTTCGCACTGGCTGATCAGCTGGTACATGTTGGGTTGTGCTGTTGCTCTTGCGGAGAGGATGTAACCTCTAGCACTGGGCTTGGGGGTGAGACTATAAGCTCCAGTTGCTGCACACAGCAAATCTCGCTTGTGAGGACCTTTGCTCTCAGAGTACTTACTGTATTGACTCGTACTAACTGCGTGCTATTTTTCTGAATCACTGAGAGGTAATATTTGAGCTAAAGCTAGCACTCATTCGTATTGTTAAATATGAGATACTTTGCCTGGCTTTGTCTTTTAGAAGTTTGAATCAGTCTTTGTGGCTTTTTCTTACAGAAGATGCTTTCCTTGTTCTAGCAGCTTCCCCATTAGCAGGGAGAAAAATTGCTAAGTAGCTCAAAGGTCCTAAAGACCTCCCTGCTAGCCCAGCAGTCCTTGCAGGAGAGAATAATTTTCTTCATTGTTTTATCCGGCAGTGAACACTGTTGGCAGAGCTGTCTGTGTGCCTACTTCTTTCAGTGCTTGTGTCGAGTGAGCAGGTGTCTTAGTTTTCATAGTCCTGTGCAAAACCACCAAAAAAGAGGCATATGTAGACTGACCACATACTGATATATTTTCTGTCCATGTCTTCATGAAATTTGTCGGGTTTATGCTCTTTCTCTGCATAAAGGAAATTTAATTTAAAAAAAAAATACGCAAAGCAAATTCAGTCCCTGGAGGTTGAAATTCTCTGTTTATCAATAGCTTCAAGGTGCACAGCAGTGTAGCAGACTGTCTCTGCTTCTTTGTGTTTGCCTCTATGTTCCTGTCAATGCTTTTGACTTCCTGGACTTTTTCTAGGCAGTCTACAGAGATCTGATCACTCTGTGTGCTACAGAACATTCTTTGTGGCTGCTAACAAAGGCTGAGGATTGGTATACTTTGGATCTAAGCTGAGACCGTCTCTCCTTCCTTCTTTATACTCTCATTTTAACTGTAACATTGTAGTGACCTTAATTCATAGATGTAATTCTTCCTAGAAAAATAAATGTGCTCAGTGGGCATGATTGCTCGATCTCTCACGCTCCCAAATTGCCGCTGCTTTAAGGGTTTTACTTCTTTTGCTTAGTTTGTATTTCTTCCAAATTTGCTTTTTCATATGGAAACCCCAAAATGACAAACCTGCCAAGTGGCACACACAATTACCGAGTGTTTGTGAGAGCGTTCTTTCCAGGAAATGACAGCTTGGTAAGCCTCAAAGTGGACCTGCTTCCTATGTGTATCAATGGCAAGTATGTTGGTGAGTGCAGTGGGACAGCATTTGGTCACTCTCCAAACAGTTGTGGGTACAGAGTGTTTTGGCCATGGCTGTAACTTGAGGGAACTCAAAATGCCGTATTGCATAATGGACCAGGAGTCTCTGGGAGGGCTTCCTTTGCATTTCCTCGCTCACCTCCTGTGAATCTGGGGATTACTTTGCTAGCTGTAATGCATGGCTTTTGTCAGACGTGGGCTACACAAGGCTTTGTTCAGAACTGATCCCTGGCTTATGTCCACTGTCACTCATGATGATACATCTGCACAGCCAGTGTAGCACTGAAACTGTCATCAGAGATTATCATCATCAAGAACTGTGTTTGCCAGTCCATGCATCTCTGGTTTCCTTCTTTCTCTCACTTCTGACTTTAACATTTACTTTAAAAAGTTCTCAATCTTACTTAGTCTTAATTTCTTCCCATTTTCTGTTCCCATTTTCCAGAATGAGAGAAGCCACTGATCACCTGTTGAACCCCTGGCTTTTCACAACACTTTACCCCTGTGCTGAGTAGTGTGGGAAAACTGAAAAGCCCATCAGTTTTACCTACAGGGTTCTTCCTTGTAGTGAAAATTGAAGAGCAGTTTTAGTAAATGCTCCCCTGGATCCTAGTTCTGTACTGGCATTTCTGTCTTTGTTTGGACAAGTTAGCATAATTCAGGATGTGTAAGAGCTGATTGTTGGCTCCACCTCAGAAAGAAACTAGTCTGCCTTCTCTTGGAGGGTATGTTCTAGAAATTGAAGGTGTTTTTTTCACCTAGAACTTGGAGAAATATTCTTATTCTGAAAATAAACAACTTCTGTTTCCAAGTTCTTACAAGGTCATCTTCACTGTACTGTAAACGCCTTCCAGGATGCAGTGAGCCACGTATTAGCACTGTCATGCCAGCATTTCTTTTCCCCTATAGGTGAGAAGAAATTGAAGGGGTTTATTGCAATATACTTTTGTGTATCTGCATTAGTGAAGGCAAAACCAAGAAGTGGCCTTAGATAAGAAAGTGGATCCAAAATTTTAGGCCTATTCTCCTGCAGAGTGAGTTACATGATTTATGGATGGAATGGGAGACATCAACATTATGTTTCACAACAGAGCCATGAACTGCAGCCCTTGCCTTAAGGTTTTCAGCAACGTAGGCATCCTGGGATAAAAATCCTGCTGTCTCCAGGTGACTCACCTTAATTATGGGAAAGTGTTTTCCTGGATGCTGCAATTGATTTCTGGATCTGTACTGCTGCATGCTTTTTATGATGTGTTAAGAAATATGCTTGTATTAGGGAGTATCAATCCCTTACGGCTTTACTTCCTGCTGGTTAGCAGAACTCTGATATTAAACAACAAAGGGAGAAACTAATCTGAAATTCTAACAGTAGAGGTGTAGAGAGATGTCTCATACCACTAAACACCTACAAAAGGAAAGCTGCTTATACTGTTTTGATTAGCATTGTATGACCATAATTTTGCATTGCTTCTGAGTCCAAATATGTGGATGTCTTGATAAAAGAGGGACTCTCTCTGTCCCAACAGCACAGCGCTAAGCACTCTATACAGTTCTCTAACACTGCATATGCAGTCTGGAGCTACAGCTCAGAGTCTTCATGGGATGTTCAGAATCAAGTTGTCTCCTCTCTGATACCCTTCTTTAAGGTATGATGCTAGGATCCCAAGTTATTCTGCATCACATACATTGTGTACCTGAAATATTTTCTTCCTTCCAAGCAATCTTAGCACGTGAGCAAACTGTGAGACAAATAAAAACCAAGTAGTGGAGTGTAGCAGAGGTACAAGGAAAGCAGGAGGTGATCGTCTCTATAGTATTAGTGTTGTCCCCATGGTTTGTGTTTTGATCAGCAGTCTAAAGAGAGTATGTGCATGGCTGATTATTGAATATTGGTTGTGGGGACAGGACAGTTCTGACCTTTGGTGATATCTGTGTCCTTTATCTGTTGTACCAAACAGCTTAGTCTTGTTTTGGAAATGTTTTGTCTAGCCCAAGTTAGGAGCTCATTTTGGCTTCTAAATGCAATGCATGGCCTGTCATACAGCAGGTCCGACACGGTAATTTGCTGTTCCTTTCTGACTCTGGATGCCATAAAGTTCGTTCACTGTGTCAACAGACTTGAATGGCCTCTTCCCTCAAATTACTTTGAGTATCACCATTACCTCCTGTGTTTCTCTTCTCTACAGTGAAGCATATCTCTTTGCATCATAGAAATGTCTCAGTCTTAGCAGAGACATTTCTTTTGCTGCTGTGTCATCAAATGCCTCTGCAGGAATATCTTTGACTGCTCTTATTTTCTCTACTGCTGTATTACCTCCTTTTTCCCCAACTGTGGCAGATTCTAAGCCAAGTGATCATGCTTCCTGTTCACTGAGTCTCTGCTCAATCTGTCTGTAACCAACTTCAGGCTCATTCTTGGCAAGAAAAGTCAATGGCTTTCATCTGAATCATGCTTGCACTGATACTGACTACTTCTTCAAAAGTCATGGGAAAAAAGGTTGGTTTTGCTGCGTGCTGCATGGAGACAGCCTTCTGAGGTCCATTCATACTGATGAGCTTGCAGCTATGTGCAGGGTGTGATTAGTGAGTCCACCTGCTAGCCCATTGTTCATGAATCATCAGATGCTGTGCCAGCAGCTTCGTAATGGATGCACTGAACCACAAAGCTGATGCTTTGTGAAATATAATCTCAGTTTTGTACCTATAGAGGTGCAAATTTGGTGGATTTGCAGAATTTACTGTTCCCAAAGATTGACTGTTGAGAGGGTAATATTCCTTGGAAAAAAAATTTACTCCAAGATTATGTATCTTGGAGGTGATAAAATGGTCAGGGAACAAAGTAGGATTGTATAAGTACCATTACTGTATGTACTATTGTTTTCTTTTCAAATGTTTAAGCTAAACCTACATTTAACCTTTAACTCTGAACTTTCTGGCCTATAAATAGTTATCCTTTTTAGGAACCTTTACCATAAGCTTGCAGAATGGATCAGGAATTGACCAGTTAGGAAAGAGTTTGATTTGGTTTGATTTTAGAGTGGAGTGGTGAGGTGGGGACTCCATGTACACTGCAGTGTGTCGTACACATCCAGCCCAGGGAGGAATCCCCCTGGACTGTTCCTTGTAGTAAAGATTGGAGTTACTGCATGGAGGAGGGAGTTTAGTTGCCTTGCACAAATGACACACGTAATCTCTGCTATCTCTAATCTCAGCTTGCTTGTTTTACAATGCAGTTTGACTGTTCTCCTGATCCCTAATGAACTTTGTCTCTTTTACTCACCCTGTAAGTGAATCCTGTAGGGAAATTCCCTCCTTCCCTTATTCTTTCAGTGAGCACAAGAAGAGAAGGGACAAATCTCTGTTGAAACCTCTCGTGACAGATAACATTTTAAAAAACTGCTGACCGTTGTTGGCCATTACTGAAAAATAAACCTTTGTCTCCCTTCTAATTTACAGCTCTCAGAGAAAGATAAACCCTATGTAGATATCCAGGGACTGACAGCCTCCACCATGGAAATCCTGCTAGACTTTGTATATACAGAAACTGTTCACGTGACAGTAGAAAATGTCCAAGAATTGCTCCCAGCGGCATGTCTGCTTCAGCTGAAAGGTAATTGCCAAGTATCAGCACAAATTGCACGATTAGTGCTGTTTAGAGATTTGGTTTGTCTGACCTTCTGTAAATGGAAGACAGATTGTGGGAGGCATGATATTTATAAGTACTTATGTCAAACTTCTTCTGTTGTCTTGTGCGCTGTGGTCTTATTGGTAGAGGAGCTGACTTGGGTGGAAAAAAAGATGATAAAACAGGTTATTGTTCCATGTTTTGCGCTACTGTATTTCTGCATGAGAATTCCCAAGAGGAATTGTGGGCTGTATAGCACATAAAGGTTACGGCTCAGTCAACTTATAATAATAAGCAAATCCTACGTGTCATTTGACCTGCCATCATAGCACGTCTGGGTCGTTAACAGACTGGTTGATGTCATTGCACATGCACCTATGGAGCTATCCCAGGCAATTATCCCAAATCCCAGGCAACTATCAAAAAGACATTGGAGAAAACCTAGAAATCTGGTATGTCCACTAGCATATACATTTTTTGTTTATAATCCATGAAGCTGCGTACAACTCACATTTGAGTCTTTTCCTAGTATATCAGACTTACTTAGTTTTTGCGTTTAAATAGAATAGCCAGAGATCAAAACAGCCCAAACACGTGGTCTACTGCTTGGTGTTTTCACGTCCCTCCAAAGAAATACTTGCATGTGTGTGTTTCTGTAGTATTTTTAAGCTTGTTATTTCAGTTGGATTTTCATTATTGTTTAGAACTTTCTTTTCTGAAGCCCTTTCCAAAGCAGTGGATTGATAGTAAGCATGCAGTGCTCATTCACCCCTCCAATTTTCCGTAGGTGTGAAACAAGCTTGCTGTGAGTTTCTAGAAAGCCAGCTGGATCCATCAAATTGTTTGGGCATTCGGGATTTTGCTGAGACACACAATTGTGTTGATCTAATGCAAGCTGCAGAGGTCTTCAGCCAGAAACATTTTCCAGAGGTGGTTCAGCATGAAGAGTTTATCCTCTTAAATCAAGAAGAGGTTGAAAAGCTCATCAAGTGTGATGAAATTCAGGTAAAACCTGAAAAGTACCGTTACTGTGCAAAGCATTGAAGTAAAACATTGAAACCAGTCAGAAATCAGTCCATACTTCTAGGGTGGACTTCTCACACAGTTCCTGAATTTGAAATTTAATTTCCAGGAAGCTGCTTCTAATTTTTTAGCCATGTAATCTGAAATTGATCAGTAACATGTAGCTACATGTAACATGTAAGAATTTGTTGTCACACAAGTGTTTCTTGCAAGTAAAACAATCACAGTTAGTTACCTCTGCAGAGTTCTTGTTCCCTTGTCTCCTTCTTTCCCTGGAGGAGATTTCAGAGGTTACAAAGACAAGTTGTCTCAATGCGTACATTTCAGAAATACACCCAAGACTTTAACTTCTATTTGTAGACCTTTGCATGCTACTCAGCAGCACAAAGAATGCATATGTCATCCCAGGCATTTGGGTGTCCTCTACTTCTACAAGCAACAGAATGCATCATGGTTCAGGGTAGTCTGACTCTTCAGGGAGTTATATGCAGATTTAGTTCCCTTAAGGTTGGTTTCTGGAGGATTTACTATTTGGCTGGAACCTGTCAAATACTTTTTTCCATGACATTCTATGAATAAGTTGAATGTTCCTTGGTAATGGGGAGGGGACTTGATTTTTTTTATTGAGATGGACTTTGTTGAGAGTTGATATTTGCTTCAGTTCTAAAAGAAGGGATTGAAGCATTCTTAGAATGCACTCTTAGAAGCAAACCAATGTGAGTGATATCTTTGCTGGAATTCCTGAAAAGCCGATACAGGGGTAGCCAGGGGACAATTCTTGATGTATGCCTTGAAAGTGGCCTTCAGCCAAGCTGACATCCTGTTGTTAATAAGCCTGCTTGAGAAAGAGTATGCAAGATAGCAGTGAAAGACCTGAGTGTATTCGGTGTTTAACAAGCCGCAGATTTAATGCTGTGAGGGTTTTAGCTCATGTGGGTTGTAGTGAGTACTGTCATAATGCTTCTGGACAGTGAAGAGGAAATAATGAGGAACTTGAGAGTGACCCAGCTAAACTAATCAGATGATCCACACAGGCGAAGTAAAATTCATTGTGGATTGGAAGGACTGATTCAGGCCTTGCAGACACACAGCAAGGTGTGCATTCATTGTAATACCTTAAGAAGGTGAAGGGAGCAAATCTGTGTGTTGCTGTGCCAGTGCAGAGGTGGTGTGCTGTATTAGAGGGTACTGAGGGAGCACCCTCGTAAAATCCCCTGGCTGTTAGAGAAGTATAATGGCAGGTCCTTGCTGTGATGCTGTGTTTAGTGTTACTCATCGTTTATCAGAAAACAGAAATGATTTCACGAACAACAAAAATGTTAAATATATCAGAGGACAGTCAGTTCAGGAGGGAATAAAACGATGTGGGACTATTGCATTTAAGGAGGAGGTGGGGAAGATTGGAAACAATAAAGTACTCTGCTCTCCTTTTGTGAGCTCAGCTTGTCCTTTCCTTGTAATTCAAATAAAAAGAGGCCATTTCAAATTATACTGTAACAAATATAAATCAATGGCTTGGAAGAATTGCCTTACGTAATTAACCTCTGTGGCTCCCTGCTTCAGAACTTTCTGCAACAGACAGCTTCAAACTGAACTTCAAAGTGGACCAGTCATATATCGTTGGGAAGGCTCAATCCTCGTATTACAGTATCTACTTTTATCTTCACATTTAATAACAGTTGACAGACCTCATGATAATAAATTCATGTCTGATTTGCTTTTACATTGGATGATCTGAAGATGTGCAAAAAGAAAACCAAGCCTAAATAATATATTACAGAGCTTTTTACAGTTCTTTCGTTTTTGGTAATCATAGGTGTCCAAACCTGAGGAACCTGAGGTTCTCTAGGGGTATCAGACATAAATGGTTTAATCGGTGTGATCTCTGGAAGTGGTGTAAGTACCAGCATGTGCTGGTCCTAAATGGAGAGAGAAATAAACTAGCCAACAAATAAATTAAACAGTAGAAATAAACAGTAATATTCACGCCCTGAGGTTCTCCACTCTGAAATCCAGTTGTTTATGGTTTCTTAAATGTGGATTGAAATAAAAAAAAACCTTAAACGTACCTGGTATGGCTCAGGTGCTAAAGGAGCAGTGCATGGGCAGGGGGCTGCAGGGGGTTAAGCGAGACACTGCTCCGTAAAAAGGAAACGAGATTCTGATCATCTTTATGATGGTACTTTGCATTTTGCAGGTCTGCTGAGAAGTTGGGGGAGCTGCCTTGCTAGTTACTGCCTGTCACTGCACTCTCTCATCAGTGGTGGCTCCCAGCTTCTGGCTCTGCTGTGTACCATAAAGCTCACTTTTCTGGCACTCATACTGCCAGTTGTTGATCTCAGCTGTAAGGCAAAAACAAATGCAGTTTTAAGGGGGGAAAAAAAAAAAAGGGGATTTCATAGTGCTTGTAAATACTGCTCCTGGGAATTTCCATAACAGGCTCTTACTTGAAATGTCCTGCTCTCTTGCTAGCTGCGAAGCAGTGTCAACAGCCTGGAAGTTGTCTGTTCCATGGCAGTAGCTGAAATATTATCCTGCAGTCTGATCAGTGTGTGCTTCCTCTTTCCAGGTGGACTCCGAAGAGCCAGTTTTTGAGGCAGTTATAAACTGGGTGAAGCACTCAAAAAAAGAAAGGGAAGCATCGCTGCCAGAACTGCTGCAGTACGTGCGCATGCCGCTTCTCACCCCCCGCTACATCACAGACGTCATCGACACCGAGGTATAGGCAGCCTGGGCCCATGGACACAGAACAGCTGGGAGCCAGTATCTGTGTGTGATTGCCATGTTCCCTAGTTAAACTCCTACTGTCCTAACAGAACATGTTAAAAGCTGCTTTCTCTGCTGATGCTTTTTGATGCTGACACTATGGAGTTGTCCCTGTTCAGCAGGAGTGCCCAGTGTTTTATTCAGAAGTAGTTTGCTGTGCCAGCAGTTACAGCATCCTACTTTTTAGCTGGAAGGGTGCCCCATCCAGAGCAATTAGTCAGTTGTCTCCTCTGATATATGTAGCACCTTTCTGTTGTCATCCATTATAGTTTCTAACAAGTGCTTTCTGCCTTTCATTCATAAGCACCAGCAGGTCTCCTTCACTAGGCTGAAGGCTGATGGCATGCCATCCTAGGGAGGAAATGGCTCCTCAGAAGTTTAGGTGCAGATGGCAAGCATGTACCTTTGAATGAGAAGGACAGCAGGTGTGTAGGTGCCGGGCCAACACAGGGCTAAGAGCCGTATCTAATACTGCTTCTTTGTGTGGCTGGGGTGTTGCAGAGGCAAACCAAAATGTGGATGATGACAAGTGATAATTAAGCTTTTGCAATGGAAGTTTAATTCCAAACCAGAAGTGATGCTGCCCCCATGAAAGGTTTGACAGGAAGGCACAGAGAAATTCAAACCAGCGTTCTGGTTTGATGGCGATGTGAGATAATCAGTGGTTACTAACCCTTGTCACCTGACAGGTGCTGAATAACATTCTTCTCTACATAGAGAAATGGCTGATTTAGCAACATTCATCTCTAATGTGATACAACTGCTTTTTAGGGATGTTCTTAAATAAGGGCAGCTAACAGGCAGTTAAGTTGTGCCAGAACTAAAATATGTTTAGTCAGATTGTTATGGTCCACTTTAAACTGAAATTGAAACTAATGTGAAAGGGACTGGTACCAAAACAATTAGATCTGTTCCAAAACCAGCCTAACACGGTGTGTACGCAGGGCCTCAGGTTTCTTACTGCACAGAATGGCCTCTCCAGTCTGGGAGTGACACACACTGGTGGGACATCATCATCTCGGCATGGAGAGTAGAGTGTTGGCCCTGCATGGCATCATCTCTGAACACCCTGGCCTTCTTGCACAAGCACCAAGAACTTGTAAAATAAATCTTAACTTATTGCAGCAGCATATAGTGCCAAATGCCCAAAAGGGAACTGAACGCGAACATTCAGGGGAGGTTGGTCCAGGCCCTCAGCCAGGGAGGGGAATTAAACAGCATTATGCAAAGAGAAGATGAGACTGTACTTGGGCTGCAGGACCCCCCCCACTTACTTTAAAGAAGACCTTACTACTTCAAGCTAATAGATCCAGCTAAACTGCTTCATTGTGCTGTGCTCCTTGTTTCTTCTTTGATGGCAGGTGCATGCTGAGAGTTGATTATGTGGGGCAAATCCAGCCAAACTGATCTCAAGTGTAGTTTCACTGCCAGTCCCCCTTCTCAGCCTTACTTCTGCTGGCTTAAATGTAGCAGAAGTGGCTTTTCCTTAGTTTTCCAATATAGTTACTTTCATTGCGGAACCTGCAGTGTCAGACTTTGTGTGAGAATTGAGCCATATCTTTTCAGCTGCAGTTCAGTCTTAAGTTGTCTTTGCATTTCTTTGCATGCAGTATTTGCACCATGACGCTAATAGCCACAGCCTGCACACAAGGCATTTTTATGCTGTCTGAACTGACGAGCGTTGGCTTTAGGACAGTTCTTATGAGGGATCTTAAAATACATTGCATGCACCAGCGACTCATGTTTTTCCTCAGCCTTTTATACGATGCAGTCTGCAGTGCAGAGACCTCGTAGATGAAGCTAAGAAATTTCATCTTCGGCCTGAGCTTCGGAGTCAGATGCAAGGACCCAGGACAAGAGCACGTCTAGGTGAGCAGCAGAGGAAGGGACACTGAGAAGGTCTGGGGCGTTGGCAGGTATTGTATTATACACCATGTCTAGTGCCTTGTAGTTGCACTGAAGTGCTTCACAGCAGTAACTTGTCAATCCACAGTCCCCAGTGGTACAGGAAAGGGACTAGAGCAAAGGACAGAGGTATGTTTTATTCAGAGCACAATTGCTTAGTGGCAGTGTGGAGACTAGTTGGTTGCCTTTAATCCTAGGCCTCTGCTGTAACCATAAAACCAGTTTTCTGAGTTGTTGGTGCCTCCAGATATGTTTGTCTCAGCATGCAGCTGCCCATGAAGTGTGGGAAGAGTTTCTTCCTGTCTAAAAAGGCAGGTATCGGTGTCAGAAACAAAAAGCTGTGAGGTGAGAGACAGCTGTGTTACAGTGAAGGCAAGTTTTCAGCAGGGAATCTCAGAGGGGAAGGCACAAGGAGGGAGATGGAGAGGTCCCTCTTTCCTTTCAGATGTACTTTTTTTTTTTTTCCCCCCTAGTCTTATTAAGGCAAACAAATGATGATTTCTTCCTCTATTTCAGTAACTCCTACCAAGCACAGTCACTGAATGGTTAGGAAAATGCTTGGTTTAGGGGTGTAAGCACTTGAGAGCAACATAAACAGTAGGAATGACCTACAGAAGAAGGAAAACTATTTTAATGGCTTCTTTATGACTATGGCTGTTCCTCACATGATGCCCCCTGTCTTACCTTCAGACTCACTCTCTCAGGACTGTCTCTGCCATGCCTTTATCCCGGGCACACTCACAGGGCACTGCCATCAGTGCCAGCATTGATTCCTTTTCCTGCAAGCAAACCTACCTGCATGTTCTCTGGTGCTGCTGCTTTTGTAGTGGAGAGGGACCCTGAAAAAACCCTTCGTGGCCATTTCCTGTTATTGACAGTGTTTTAGGGGACAGAAATAAGTTTAACCACTAGAGGAGGAGGGCAAATTAGGTTTGTCAGAGAGACACATTGCTTAAACTTTTTTGGCCTGAAGGGAATGTTATTATGATGTGGTTTGACCTCCAGCATAGTCCAGGCCACAGCATGTCTCCTGGTTTTGTGGGAACATCCTACATTGGTTTCAATGACATGCAGTTCAGCTCAACCTGTCATTTTAGAAAGACACGTTTCACTTTGTTCTTAGTTGAAATGCTTCACCTGATAAAGGAGACATTACAAAACTGTTTTATTGTTTAATTGTACAGGTTTAAACTGTGCACCTTATTGCTAAGGTCCATTTTCTGGATTCAGCCCTACCTTTTTTAATTGATTCAATACCATCTGCTGTCAGCAATGCTCCTGTCATGTGTCACTTTAAACTGTGATCAAGTTGTGTATTAACTTTCTATGGGATAAACTGAAATGATTGCACTTTTAGCTATTAGACTGTACAGGAAGCTTTCCAAGTTGTTGTTGTTGTTGTTGTTGGAGCTCTTTTGTGAATCCTTCCCAGGTTTGGGGTTTTTTTTCATTATTATTCTTCATCTGAGATGACAGATGTTTTGCTTTGTGACAGACAGGGTCTTGTTAAATCTTTGTTGTTTGGTGTTCAGTCCTTCTGCAATGAAAAGCTGGACAGTTCTCAACTCTAGTAAAACTTCCTGTTACAGAAAGGGCCCAAGGAATCCAGAGGATGCTCATCTATTTTTAAAACCATGATAGAAGCCTACCTTCAAGGTAATCATTACAAGGGAAGTTAAAACTCTCCAGGTCACAAGTCTTATTTAACTGTCAGGGAGAAAATAAGAAAAGTTCAGGGACCATCTCACAGAAAGAAAGTAGAGGGAAGGCAACTTTGAAATAAAATACATATAAATGTATTTTATCATTTATGAAACAAATTAAATAAAATACATATAAATGTACATATAAAATACATACTGGGAAAATATTTCATTAATTTTTCAGGCTTCAGTCAGCCTGACTTGTTTCTCGGTGAAGTGGTGAACAAAGGTGCCATCTGGTCTGGATGTCACTTGCAAATGAGGGGAGAAGGCCTTGTTTTGTGAGGAGGCTGCAAGAAAGCAGCCATCCTCCTTCAGCTTTCATGGGGTGGTAAGAGGTTTGGGAAAAAAATCATGGAAAGAATACGAAAGAAGATATAAACGAGCCAACTTCAGCACCTAACTTAGGCAGCTTGTCTTCTCAAAGTGCCTCTAATATTAGGAGGAATAGCTGTCCAGCAGACAGCTCCTAACACCTGAGTTAGTCTTACTGCCGTGCACCCTGGAAGGGTTTCTCTCTCTTCTTCCCCACTGTGGATAGAGGGAGTCCAAATGCCTGTAGCCAGGTTAGGTGCCTGCTTCACAGTAGTGATGAAAACGGGGATTTAGAGGCAGCTTGTTGCACCACGGAAGGCTCTGTGTTTCTTCGAGTGTTTCCCTTGAGGTGACCCTTTGATTGTGAAGGGATTGACTTGACTTTGCTCTCCCTTTTTTCTCTAGGAGCTAATGAAGTCCTGCTTGTGATTGGCGGCTTTGGCAGCCAGCAGTCACCTATTGATGTTGTGGAGAAATACGACCCAAAGACTCAGGAGTGGAGTTTCTTGCCAGTAAGGAACCATTTTTGACCACCACTGGGTTGAACAGGCTGTGATCAAACACTGATCCTGTAGCATCAGCTATATAACATTCCTCTTTGGGCTATCCTTTGTGTTCTGCTTAGAATTTCTGACAGAAATTCTTTAGAGTTGCTAAGATTTACATAGTGAATGCTGAAACTGCTTCACATTTGCAGATTTGCTAAGTAAGCTTTGTATAAGAGGTGGTTGTCTCATTTCTAATCAGATGAGCCTACAGAGACCCACATCTTTTTTGTGGGAGTGAGAGCTATCATGTTTCTTATCGAAGTGGTGTTAAGCTTTAAGGTTAGTGATGATACTTGAAATGTCAGTAGGAATAGTATAATCAGTCCTGCTTTCAGGCAGACTGCATGATCTCTCTGGTTTCATTGTTTCTAAGCATAATGGGAGATAGTAAGGAAGAGAGAATTCCTGCACTGAGGACTATTTCTACCCAAATTTAAAATCACCTTTATCTGTGTGAAATGGTGGAGAACTGCCTCCTCTTTAATATCGCTAATCACAGAAGACCCAGTATCACCTGGTGTCCCAAAATTCTGTTCTTTTTTGGATGCTAAAAGCTTCAGGTATTTTCATCAAATATTCTGAGTCTCCACATTTTCCCATTAACAGTCTCTGCAGGGAGCCAGTGGGAGGCATGCAAACGTCTGAGATGCATCAAAGATTCAGTAGCAGCATAAGATAAATGACATTTAGTGTAAAATGTTTTAGTGCAAAGAGACCTGGCCATGAGAAGAGAGCATGGCAGAGACAGAGTACAGGCAGAGGAAAGCAGACACAGTCATTAAGGCTATATCTTTTAAATCCATAGTGCTGTTTGCCTCTGTGGTACTGGGGCACTTTCCAAAAGAGCAGCAAAAGAGGATGGAAGAACAGCAGTTGGTCTCCATGCATCATTGTTATTTCCTCTCCTTGACCTTTTTGGTTTTCTTACTGTTTTAGAGCATTACCCGTAAGAGGCGTTACGTTGCTACAGTGTCCCTGCATGATCGGATCTATGTGATTGGGGGGTATGATGGTCGCTCTCGTCTCAGCTCAGTGGAGTGCTTGGATTATACATCAGATGAGGATGGTATCTGGTACTCCGTGGCTCCAATGAACGTACGGCGAGGCCTGGCAGGAGCCACGACCCTTGGAGGTATGTACTGGTCACTGTACTGGCAGGGTAGTACAGCCTGTTCAGTTCTCGTCCTGAAATGCCCTGAGCTGGTATGTGCCGAGTGGGATGGCTCCGAGGGAGGAGATGAGTCTGAAATTCTGCCTTCTCGTCATTTGGATGTATAAGTGGAAAACTTGCCCACATATCCTGAGAGGAGCTCTGCCTCCACTTCATTTTTATGGCATGTGTCTGTGCATCAAGGGAAAGGAACACTATGATGGATTATGGAGTGGGAAGCTCTCGGGGTGGTGACAGTGTCACATATTACTGAGCGCAGGACACCAAGTACAGCAGTAACCATCCAGCACTCGAGAGAGGCTGAAACTGGAGCGTGTGCAGAGTAGGATTCTTAGGACAGGCTTGGAAGAAGAAAACTACTGAGCAAACCAGAACACTTAAGCTTGCTTATGCTGGCAAAGCAAAGGCCAAGAGGAGATATGATTGTTCTCTATGAGTATAAGTTGGCACGAGAAGGAAATGGGCAATATAAGAATTGAATAACAACAAATGGTTATAAACAGGTCAGGGAAAAGTTGGTGTGGAAAGGAGAGGAAGTTTTCTAGCCACTAAAATAGCAGTTGCTCTAATGAATATTCTGTGCTTTAATGCATATATTAGAATATCTTCTTAATAATTAATATTGGTTAAGTCTTATTAAGTGTTATTTAGATTGTTAATAATCTATTATAATGAAAATTCTGTTAAAAATGCATCTGCTTTAAAGATGACAGATTTGTGAAAACATTGCATGAATTAGTTTCTCCAGTATAAGGGACCTATCTTGATGATCCAGACAAGTCTTTTGGATCTTCTTTCCTTTTGCTACCTGTGTGTTTACTACCTTGTAAGCATTTACTTGTGGGAGGTGCTGACATGATGCTAGTGATAGGCAGGGTTTGGCAGTGTTTCAGTAGGTTCTGCAGCATGGAAAAAATAACTGGGGCGTGTGTGTTCCCTTTCATCTATCAGCAAGAAGCAGATGTAAGGGTCAGATGGGTTTTGTGTGTTTTGTTTGTTGGCTCTATGTGCAGGCTAATGTAGTGAGCTCAGGTGAGGAGGCTGGGTTTGTCTCAGCTCCGAATGTGCCAAGATCCATAGTTTTTCCTGTATTTTGCAGTCCGTGTTGTAGTTTTGCTCCATCTGTGAGGGCCTTCTTGGTCCATGTGCATGCTTGATACATGACTCGCTGAGTCCAACCTCTGTCTAACATTGCAGACATGATCTATGTTTCCGGTGGGTTTGATGGAAGCCGACGTCACACCAGTATGGAACGATACGACCCTAACATTGATCAGTGGAGTATGCTGGGAGACATGCAGACAGCACGGGAAGGAGCGGGGCTTGTTGTGGCTAATGGAGTTATCTACTGTCTCGGTAGGTATCCTTAGGACCTCTAGGCATTCTGCAAATACTTGCTTTTTACAGAAATGACAGCGCAGATGCTGTCTGTGGGAAGCACCAATTATGTCACGTCCAGGTAGAAGAGAAGGTTTAACTTCACTGCACTGGGCACTGCACCGCTCTGTTGGCAAATGCAGCCTGTCCTCACTGTTACCATCGCAATGGCTTAGACTGGAGCTGCCATATAACTACAGTAAATGCTGTCAGAAGCAAATTGGACACAATCAGCCAACATTTGAGGGATGGCTGAAGTGCGGGGGATAAGCAGTGCCAGCTGAGGTTTACATGGACTGGGCAGTGGCTAAAATGCCCTACAGATGAAGCAGATAGCCACAGAACAGAGGGTCCATCTGCTCCACACAAAGCAACGTTGGTTGTAGTGCTCCAGAACTGTATGCTGAGCCATATGTTTTCCAGCTCCTCTCTGTAGCACTCGTTTCATTTTCAGAGACCCACACCAACTGTGAATATGGTGAAAGTGCTAGAGGGCAAATCACTCTGAAGACTTCAGTAAGCTTGTTCTGTAGGTACACCTTCTGGGCCTTAGAAAAGGCAGGCCCAGTGCTGTACCCACATTTGTTGCAGTCCTGTTCCAGTGGAGTCACAGATACTGGATGCTGGTTTATGGGTTTCACTTCCCTCTCCCAAATTCCTCTTCCTCACACTGTCCCCTGAGGCAGATGCTCCTTTGCTGAAGCTGCACAATGAGATTTCTCGGTATCCTCTTGTGAAACAGCTCCATGTAGCCTCCTAGCGTCAGCTGGCAGCTGTGGGCTGCAGCACACAGACCCTGAGCCAGCGCCAGGTCTGGAAGCTGTACATCTGCTTTAATGGGATGGCATCAGCATGCTCAGAGGCAGCTTTGGGCAGTGCGGTACTAACCTGGTTGTACTGGTTTGGAGAGGTGATGCTCTCTCCCAGCATGGCCCTGTGCAGTGCAGGGGCAGAGCTCGCTCTGACCTGGTTCCAGCCTGGCCTTGCAAGCTGCAGGGATCCTCTTTGTTCTGCCAGCCCCAGTGTGCTGTGAGTTGTGCTGATTGCAGTGCAACACTGTGCTAAGGATGAACCAGGCGTGTTATTGCTCTCTATGCAGAAAACATTTTCCAGAAGTCAGACCCATTGTTTGCTCCTGTATTTTGTTTCAGGTGGCTATGATGGGCTGAACATACTGAATTCTGTAGAGAGGTATGATCCCCACACTGGACACTGGACAAATGTCACCCCAATGGCCACTAAGCGCTCAGGTAAGAGCCGACAGTGCCTTGTGGTCAAAATGTTTTGTGCTGCACTGAGGAAGCAGTCACTGCTGGTTTGTTCTGCTGCCCTGGAGGACGTTGACTCACCCCAGTGGGTGGTTTGATTTTGAGAAGGGATGATTTTAGGATATGCTGACTTAACTCCCCAAGAGAAAGATTAATTTTCACATGCCTGATGTCTCTATCCCATGCTAAGATGTGTATAGAGGAATATGGGGGGGTTATAGGTTACAGGGTGGGAGAGAAAGTCTTGTGTGACTTCCATAACTAGGAACAGCACATGGCTTGGAGAAAAGCTAGCAAGGAACGAACTACAGACCATAGTGCAAGACAGTGAGACAGTTTGCTAAGTTGGTGCTCATCAGCTGCACAGGACATGGCAAAGGCAGGAGTGCTCTGGCAGGCTAGTCCTTCACCTCCTCTCTGCTTTGTGAAATGCTGAGCCGCAGCTCCTGGGGCAGCAGTAACACAGAGAGCAGCACTGCCAGAGCAGTGTCACTCTGCAACAGTCTTATGCTAATTACTTGAAACATGGTGCAGTCACACATGAATTACCTGCAACTAACTCTTATTTTGTCTTTCCTGCTTGGCATTCTATCTAAGCTTTAAGTTTGGCAGCTGTATCTAGGAGAAAAATATAGTTTAAATCCTACTTTTGGAATAACTTTCTGTCTCAGCTCTTCTTCATTTCTCAAAGGAGTTCTTGTGGGGCTTGTGCAGCTCCTGTGTGCTCAAGTGTTGGCCCTCTGCTACCGCACTGTGCCTCAGGCCACCTGCCCCAGACCTTTACAGCCGTGCTAGCGAGCAGCCATGGCCTTGCTCAGCCACGTGTGGATGGGCAGAATGCTCAGTGCCTCCACAGCTTTGTGGTTCTCAATGGTGTAGTTCTGCTGTGCTTACAGGCTCTCTTCCAAAACTGTTTTGAAGTTGCTTTTTCTCCAGTTCTTTCAATAAATGCCCTTTACAATTAGCGTAGGCAGCATTGTTTCTGTTTGTTGTCTGCTGCAGTGTTCTGGTTTAGGGACAAGTGCTGGTTACTCAATTAAAACTGGTCTCTGTTCTAAACACATTTAAGCTTTCTTGTTCCTGTAGTGACATTTACCAAAACCCCAAGCTTTAAATAGTTACTCCTGTGACAGGGCTATTCCTGTTAAGTGTGGGTTGGAAAGTATTTCCCATATGCCAAGAATGGATTTGATTTAGAAGTTGGTCACTTTCCACATCCGGGAAGACCCCCCATTCAAGCACAAGAGAAAATCTGTGGGTTTTCCTATGTCAGAGGCAACATGCAAGACCTATCCGCGGATCTCTAGAAAGCTTAAGGATGAGACAGCTTTCCCCAAGGGGTCTGTTGTGTGCACCAGAGAAGATGGCTTTGGGCAAGACCAAGAGCAAAGAGTTCAAGGGGAAAACCTTTTATAAGAAGGGTTTCCCAGGTCCATGCTAGTTTCCCACAAGACTTGGACGCTTTTGGTAGCAGTGCCTCGGCCCGCAGAGCAGGTTCCTCAGTACCAGAAGTGAGCAGGAACGTTGTGAGGCTCTTGACCCTGGCACTGGCTCAGCCAGGTTCCTTCCTTAGTGCTGTGACCTGGAGCACCAAGATCTGAAACAGGGCTGTGCCCAAGAACTTTTTTGACCCACGTTTTTGTGCTGCTGCTCTGTGGTACTAACACCCCTAACTACTAGTAGCTTAGATACCAGTTGCACTTGCAACCTCCATCCTGGTGTCAGTTCCAGTCCATCCATCCTCGTGACCTTGGACCCTCTAGAATTTATTTTGCCCCAAGGCTTTGACACTCTTTCTAGAGTTGTCTGCATGCAGGTCTTTGAATTCCAAGAAAGACCAGGACTAAAAGTAATCTTGCCTTTACTCACAGAGATTGTCTCCTCCTTGTTTCTCTTCATCTCTTAGGACAAATTCTGGAGGTAGGCCACCCCTCAGAAACCACGGCCATATTGCATTGCTAGACCCAACTTCCCTGATTAGGCCTTGGTCTGGTCTCTCTTCTCAGCCAAAGACTTCCTCACTGAAGCCATCAGAGAGCCCACTGGGGCAGCCTGGCCACTCCCAGCTGTTTTGGTACTCTCAGCAAGGACAGACAGTGAAAGTGAGGTTGCATTTAGTGGAACAGAAAGTCTCTTATACCCTGTTTGTAGAAGAAACAGATAGGTGCCCAAGAGCTGCAGGTAGCTGGCTTGTTTCCTTTGGGATATTCATCAGTGCAATGTGTTGACGGTAACAGCCTGGCAGGGTTTACTCTGCTCTTGAGATGCAGCTCGAAACAGCAACGGCTGTCGGCAAGAGCACCTAAGGCCAGTAAGTGCATTGTTATCTTACTGCCTTCTTTGGTGCTTTACCTGAAGGGGGCTGCAGATGAGAAACAGAGGCTGGCATGGGTTTATTTTCTGCTGTTGTCATAAATTCCCAGTTGGGCCAACTGCATTATTGACTGCTTTTACTGGGTCAGGTGAACAGATGCTTTGGTCACTTACACCTCTGTCACTGTGCAATGGACACCAGTTTTCATTTCCCTGTCTCCCAGAGGAGCAACATCAAAGAAATCCCTTCTCCAGCTTCACATGGAGCAGCGTCATTCTCCTTGCTACAGCCAGGGGCTGGGTGACACCAGGGAGCCAGAAACACCAGAGAAACCTGTCTCCATGTTGACAGAGTCCCAGCCAGCAACCTGCCAGCAGAGTGAGCCTTGTGCTGGTCTGTTCAGGGAGTCAGGGTGTCTTTCAGCCAAGGTGAACATCTCATGTTGCTAGTGCTGCCCTGGCTGCACTGTTGCTCAGTCCCCCTTATGCCAGAGATTCAGCAGCATTTGGTACAGTTACAGCTTTTCATGTATCATATTGGAGACAACAACAGAAGGCACTGGGTTATGACAGCTCTTTTGTGGGAGATGTAAGAAAACATCCTCTGAAGAGAGAGGAACTGACCTAGTTCAGGCTTGTAACAGCAAGCCCCAGGCATGGTGCTGACAGTGTCACTCATGGGTGTAACTGTGCCATCTTCTCTCTCTCCAGGGGCTGGAGTGGCTCTGCTGAATGACCATATTTATGTAGTTGGTGGGTTCGATGGGACAGCACATCTCTCCTCCGTGGAAGCCTATAATATTCGCACTGATTCCTGGACAACTGTAACAAGCATGACAACTCCCCGCTGCTACGTGGGGGCCACCGTGCTGCGGGGAAGGCTGTATGCAATCGCTGGGTAAGTGGCTGCCCTGGGCTGCAGAGGGAGATGCCCTGCATGTCTGTTTGCTGGAAGAAGCGAGTTGAGGTGACACAGCCTGTTGCCCTGTCTCAGGTGGCCTCTCCTCACATTTACATTTCAAGCTTTATGAGAGGAGAGAGCCCACAGAGTCACTGTGCCCAAGCTAAATAGGCAGCATGATGGTCCAGGGCCAAGACAGGCAGGAGAGTGGCAGCAGACAGCAAAAGGGAACCTAATGCAGTGGTTTCATTTCAGTCCGTTCCTGCTGTATGCAGCTGTCCATCCTCCCAGGAAGGGCTCTGAACGCCTCAACCTCTTTAGTGGCATCCCTCACCTGTAACTTTCTCTCCTTCCAGATACGATGGCAACTCACTGCTGAGCAGCATTGAGTGCTATGATCCCATCATTGACAACTGGGAAGTGGTAACCTCCCTGGGGATGCAGCGCTGTGACGCTGGAGTCTGTGTCCTTCGGGAGAAGTGATCTGGAGGGAATTTACAAAGGACATCCTAAAAAGTCTCGGCTGGAGGAAGAGTCCCAAGTGATTTGCAGTGACTGTTGTTGAGAGTTGTGGATGCTGTGGAAATAGGCACCAGAACAGCAGCTTTCTGTGCTGCTTTTGACTTGAGCATGTGCATAAACGTGTTATCTCAGCAGTCATTTGAAATCGGGGGCTCTGTGTGAAGCTGGAGAAAGGTGGTGAAGTAGGTCAGGAGAAGCTGCATTCTCTGCTGTTCCTGTGGCTAAGTCTATCGGCAGAGCAGAGATGGCCCCAGCCTTGGTGACAGCCAGCCTGGTGAACGCTTCTAAGGACATGTACATACACAACTGGGTGGTCTCTTCAGCCACTGCAGGACCACATGGGTCCTCTGGTTGCTCTCAGCCACGTGGATGTGTGAGGGTGAATCCAGCTGCTCTTATGTTCCAGCTTCAAATCATCTTGTACATACTGAATGTTGAAACATGCTCCTCAAGCACACATCAGTGCAGAGCCAAATTGAGTGAGCGTGTGTAAGAGGGTCCTGCACTGTAGCTGTGTCTGCAGGTTCCTCACAGGTCTGCACACAAAAGGAGTCGCAGATTAAAGCTGTCAACTACTGAGACCCAAAAGCCTGAGGCTGCAGGGGGCAGAGTGCAGGAGGAAAAGCTCATTGCCTGGTGTAGAAGCAGGTCTGCAGCAGTTGTGCTCAGCAAGGTTCATCACATCATATTTCCCTCAAAAAGCTTGACAGATCCAGCTACAAAGCACTGTTTTCTGGCAGCGGGAGCCTTGCTGTGATGCGGCAGTGCCTTTGCTCCCACCCCTGTGGGGAGATCAACCTTGTAAAGGCTGAGGCCCTGAAAGTAGGGACACAATTCCTACTATCCCTGTAGATCTTGCTGGTGAGCGACTGGGGTTTGTCCCTGAACAAACCTCTGTCCAGTGCACCCACATCAGCCTTTCAGTCAAGTTCATTGTGTAGATTTTCCTTTTAGCTAGGATTTTTCTGCTTCCAGGGCTGATTTGGAGTGACACCCATGATTCTGTTTTGCCCTTTGTTCTCAGCTGTTTATTGTCCTGCCTCGTAACTCCACATCTTCTTACACTAGCTATCCTTCACCTGCCCCACAAACCCCAAGTGAGAGCTTCATCACTGGCTCACTAGAGCACTCTCTCCTCAGCATGTCTCCTGCCTTGCTCTGTTTCTGGGAGCATGGGCTCTCCTCTGCCATCAGCTTGGCCCCTGCAGTGCCTGGGCTCTGTGTAGTGCTGCTCGTTGAGCTTACTGCTGACTCCTTGCTTGGGGGACAGGGTGGGATCAGGGATGTGGTAGCATGACTTAATTATGCACTTTCAGCCAATGCTCTGACTTTCTGCGTTTGTTTCTATCACACAAGTGTTCTGTGGTTTTGTTTCCTATGTTTATTTTTTAATGAAAATATAAAGAATAAAATATTTCCTGAGCCAGTGGGAATTTAGCTTCTGTTCTCTACCTTCAAGACATCTGTCTAACTACTGTGTGGAGGATATGTACAAACACCGTGTTAAACCAGGCAGCCACCATCAGCTGTGCCTCTGCCCTGCAGCTTCAGTGTGGTAGTAAAAACCAACTGCTCCATCTGTTGAGATCCACGGCACAAAAACCTGTCGGGCCTGGAGGACTTGCTAACTGGGGGTGAATTTCTTGCAAGATCTGCTTGAGAAGACTGTGGCAGCAGAGATGAGGAAAAGGCTGTGATAATACTGTTATAATAGAGCCCACAGCTGCAAAAAATAACAGCTCCTTTGTCCACCATGGAAATGTGGGATGAATGGAGCCCAATATTAATTCATCTGTCAATGGTGAAGCTACAAAATACACCTTCTGCTGATTTCAAGGCAAACTGCAGCATCCTGCCCCAGCAGCCTTTGATGACTGAATGCCCTCCCCACTGCCTGATCCCCTAGTAAACACCTCGCCCATTAGTCTAGATTTTAAATAGCCTCTCCTGACACATCTCCCTCAGGATGAATTTCTCTGTCACTCTTTAGCCAGTGAGAAGTAAGTAAGGAACCAAACAGGTAAAAGGCCCCATTTGGGAGAGTGCAGTGTTCACAAGCACTCACTGATTTCGTATGTGGATCTGCCGTACCCTGTGTACCTCTGACACCTGCAGGGAGACAGACACATAGAGGGGGAGTTTCCAGGCTCCAGTACTGAACCTGGAGCTGTCAGTAGCTCCTCTCCCTTCCCTGACCAGCCCTGCTCTTCTGCAAAGGCCTCAGGTGGGATTCAGCTCCAGAAGTGGCTAGTGCTGAAAAAAACCATGTTGGGTGTGTGGTTCTGCTGAAGCTCCGCAGACTGAAGTGCCAGCATTGGAAGTGGGTCACAGCAGGACATGAGACGCCATTACCGCCTTTCTGGGACAAGATGTACTGAAGGGTTTGAAGGGGAACTGGCATTTCCAGCTAGATAATGAACAATATAAATCTTCCAAATGGTCTGCATCTGTGCATAGCTGGAGATGAGAAAACTTACAGGCTACTGTTGAAGGTAAAACAAAGGGTCAAAATGTTCTGCTTGAAAGAAGCTGGTATTGATTCTCACAGACCAGTAAGAGTGAAGCTCTGCTCCATTAATAATCTAGGAGAAAATGCTAAAATGCAGAATTTTTGACACCAGACAGCTCACACCCAAGAACGTTATGAATTGGCTAAAGACCCCTTTGTGTTGGTAGGGTTTTTTTCTTTCTTGAGAAGTTCCAGAGGACCATAACAAAGACAAGCACCACACCAGCAACCAGCCCTGAACAACCAGCCCAGCTCAGCACGGCCTTGCCTGGCAGCAGTTGTGGACCACAGGCTGGGAGGTGGCAGTGTAGTGTTGTGCCACTCAACAGGGTTTTTATGGACAATGGATCTTGCCAGGAAAGCTTCATCACAAGTTAATTTGACTAGCAGGTGGTATCGAGGTAAGTGTTGATGCAACACTGTTAGCTTTTGACTTGCAACCTGCAAGGACTTCACCCAGGCCAGGCAGAGGGCTTACTTTCCTCTACCCACCCCATCTGACCAGGATCTTGCTCCTTACTGATTGTGTTACCGTCTAAATTAGTATGTGCACACTTAATACAATCCAGCTGAAGCCCTACAAACGTGTTACTTCATGGCATGCTATAATCAGATCAGGGAGGCAAGGGCCTCCTCCACTGGAACCTCCTGCACACAGCAAATGTGTGGGCAAGAGCAGTGCTTCCCTTGGCTGGTCACAGGAGGCAGGAGAAGTGGCCCCTTGAGAGGCTCTGAAGTTCTGGAGGGGGATAAGTGAAACCAAACTCTCACTGCTCTCAGGCCTGCCTGGCTCTCAGGACACAGTGCCATGCCTGAGCAGGGGAGGAGCCAGGGCTCCTGAGCACATCACTCTGGGTAGTTTTTGTAAAAGTGGTGTTTGCACTTACACAAGAAGAAAACAAATCACAGAATCGAAGAATAATTGTGGTTGGGAGAGGCAATCTGGTGGTCTGTAGTCCTGCTCAGAATAGATCCAGTTTGGATCACATTTCTCAGGACCTTGTTCCATTGAGTAGAGAGTCTCTCCAAGCACAGGGATCCTGTGATTTCTCTGAGCCCGAGTTGCTCTGGCTGCAGAGATCTGAATGCCTGTTACCAGTTGCTGTTGGGCACCATCTGTTTCTGCAGGAAACTCCTGCACTGTGGTAGTAGGGAACTGCTGAACTGCAGGAAACCCCCTCTCTGGTGCCACAGGCACCAAACCTCACGGAAAGAGGACACATCTCAGGTGAGGGAGGATGCAGAAACTTGACAGCACAACTTCTTCTACAGATAAACCTGCTGCCTATGCCTGGTGTTTCACAGTAGTAGAGGAAAGATGAACAAAGTTGCTCAGGGCTGGAATTGGAGACAGCAGAACTGAGGACGTGTAGAAAAGTCCTCTTTGCTCCCTGCAGCGTTGCAGCACAGCCCAGCCAACCCCCTCTGTCACCCCTCTTTAGGGGAAGTCACTGTACCATAGCGAGGACAGGACCAAGTCTCAGCCCTTTCAGCTCACCTGAGCTGTGGCCGAGTCACACAGCTGTGCCAGTCACTACTGAACTGCTGCGGGTGCAGAGTCCCCACCTCAGCGCGGTTCCTCAGTGAACGGAGATATGCTGGCTCCTGCTCAGCCACCAGCCAATTTTTTTGCCTCTTTTGGGCAAATCAAGACCCTTCTGCAGTTGGTTTGCGTGACTGGCTTTTGAGCAGCAGGTGCCCCAGGGCCGTTTGCAGTGGGTGTTGCTGAGCTTCACACACCCCTTATTGCATCCACTCCCCTCTCAGCTCCGTGAGCCCCGCTCTGGCTCCCTTGCACGCACCCAGAGATGGCTTGGGAGCTCCGATGCCCCATGCCCTGTTTCTGCCTTACAAACACCAACCTGATTCACAGGACTGTGGGGTTTTTGTCTACCAGTCACATTCACCTTCCAGCTCGTGGCAGGGAGCAGAGCTGGATGACAATGTGGCATCCAAGACTACAATGGCTTGGGCTGGAGCCTGAAGTGAGCAGCTGGATTGCTGATGAAATCCTCTATGTTTATTTAGTACCTTGAACATCAGTTCCCATTTCTGGCAGCTCCCGAGAGTTTTTGGGAACAGCCAGTTGGGAGACAGGGAGGTAGCAGGAGGATGGTGCATATTTACAGTAAACAGTCAGGAAAAAGCAAGAATCAGTGCTCTTCTGGGATCTGTTTTACCCCCTAAAGAAGCAGTGGCTACAATCAACAGGCCTGTTTCAATCCTGCCAACAGTGGGCCGCTAGCCGCAGGTCCCAAGATCAGCACAAAGCCACAGTGCCTCAAAGATGCTCAGTGAAGAGCAAGCCCAACGGAGTCACTTGGGCCCCAGGACCTCATCTCCAGCACTGCTGCCTGTAAGCACCAACACAGCCTCCTGCTTTTCCCAGGCTCTTCAGGGTCAGGCTGAATTCTGCTTTCCTCTCTGGAAAACATTTTGCTCCAGATGTCAGCACCTTGCCCCTTTCAGTGCACTCTTCCCCTATCCTTCCCTGTTTTTGAGGGGGCTCTCTCTGTGCCAAGCAGCTAAGTGACCTGCCGTGTGCGCAGCCCAGGCTCTCAGAAATGCTGACGCAATTGCTACATGCAAAATACGTGCAGTAGCTTTGCAGGGAGACAATTTCCCTTTGTCCAGCATCAGCTGAGCTCCGCTTTCTCCGGAACAGAAGTCCAGCGCCTCCAGACTCCCATGCCCGGGAAGCGACTGCCCCCGAGGGGCCCCGCAGGCAGGCAGGCAGGCTGTTGCTGCCAGCTGTTCACGACCAGCTTGTGACACAGCCCGGTGTCGCGCAGGGCTCCTCACGCCGCACTGGCGCTCGGCCTGTGCTGCCCTCCCATCCGCAGAGCGGGGACGGGAGGTTCTGTCAGGCCCCCGCCCCGGC